>NW_019154114.1:9741372-9995325 GCF_002288905.1 Enhydra lutris kenyoni
GGGGGGGGGGGGACTCTTCACGCCTTTCCAGCCAGTTTTAGGCCCTTAGCGCAGTGCAGGAGATTAGGAGACCTAGCTTTGCCTTTGACGGGCTGTATGACTTGGGCCAAGTTCTCTAACCACCTGGTGCCCCGAGAGGATTGCCATGCCGTTAAAGCGACAAAGCATATGTGTAGTGCTATAGCACAGTGCCTGGCACATGGCTCGTCTTGCGTGTGGAAGCCATCAAAACCTGCAAATCAGAGAGGGGTCTCTGTGATGGGATGGAGGTGAGAAGCATGAGCATATGCTAATGATGTTGACCTGCCTCATTTCTTACTCAGTTTCTGAGAAGTGAAAGGGACTGTTGGGTGACCAAGTGGAGAAATCAGGTCCGAAATCTCAAGACTCAGAGGACTGTTCATTATATCCCTGCCATATCACCCTTCCCTGCAGGTGGAAGGAGTAATTTGACCTTTCTTACTTCTACAGTCTTAGTACATGTATGTGTAACCATGACCTGACATTTTCCTTTATTCCCCAACGTACAAAACAAGGTGTTAAACTAGGAATGTTTCTTTAAGATTTTCTGCTATTCGTTTACATTTGTATTTTTTTCCCCCAGTCAAATCTTTGTGATAAAATCAGGTGGGTGGATGATTTCAGAAGAGCAGAGAGAATCAAGCTGTGAAACTTGAAAGAATGCCAGACTGGGAGTCAGAACACATAGATGGTCGTCCTGCCAGTAGGATAGCCACTGGCCCTGCATGGTTTTTTACACAGAAGTTACTAAAGATAAAATAAAAATTTCAAATCCAGTTACCCATATTTCAAATGTTCGGTAGCCACGTGTGGCTGTGGCTACCACAATGGGCAGTAGAGGTCTTAGAACCTTTCTGTTGCTGCAGAATGTTGGACAGCTCCAATCTAATCCATGGTATGATACTCATTCTTTGACCTTGGGCAGATTGGTTCACTCAGGGTTTCTTCAGCACGATTAACATTTTTGGGACAGATGAGTCTTGGTTGTGGTGGGCTGTCCTGTGCACTGTAGTATTTTTAGCAGCATCCCTTATCTCTGCCCAGTAGATACCAATAGCTCTCCGTCAGTTCTAACAACCACAAATGTCTCCAATGTCTCCAGATGTCTCCTGGGAGTGTAGATATCACCCCAGGTGAGAACCACTGCCTTAACTGCTCTGGGTTTTCCTTTCCTCCTCACCTAAGGGGTTTGGATTGTATTAAGAGGACCCTCTCATTCAGTACTAACATTCGGTAAGTCCCAAACCACCTAGCTGCTTCTCTCATGAAGCACTGCTTTCTGTCTGCTGTGTTTCCGTACTTCTGCTTGTTTATGCCCTGGCTCTTACTAATGCTAGCGAGTCTTAAAGATGAGGATCACTGTATTGAGTAGGAGACGCAGAGCTGATGTGTCGATATGGCTCCACGTCCATGGGTTTTATTGGCTTTGAAGCTACACTGACACCCGATTTTGGCCGTCACCCATTCTGTTCTCAGGAATGTCTGATTTTCCTCATAGCTTGAATTATCTGTTGAGTCCTTGACTGAGGTATTCATCTGAGCATTACTGTTGCCGCAAGCATAGCGCATTAAGTGCTCTTACTCTGCGGGCCCTGCCATTAGGGTTTGGTCTTTAAGGGGGTTCTTTTTGTGTTCGACATTGCCCTTGATTTGTGGAATTCAGAGAAACCTAGGGACTTAACTAGACTATGGACTCCTTCTTAAGCGCAGAGACCCTGTTTTATTTATCTTCAGCACTTGACACAGCATTTGATGGTTGGTGTCTTGATGAGTGAATGACAGTACATTTTTGGTGGGGAAGTAACATTGCATTCTAAGGACTTTGCTACCCAAGAGTGGCCCACAGACTGGCAGGGTCAGGATCACCTGGGAGCTTGTTAGAAAGAGATTCTCCAACCTCGCCCCACACCTCTGGATCAGAATCTGCATTTTGATGAGATCCGTGGGTGATTTGTTTATACATTAAAGTCTGAGAAGCACTGGTGTAGAGGGCTCTGATCTGTTTCTAGCCTTCTTTTGCCATATTTGGAATGAGGAGTGCCCCTTAGGTATTTTCCCCAATATACGTATCACAAATTGCTTAGGGATAGATGGTGACTTATCTCTGCTTCACCAAAGAGCTTTCTGGCATCTCTGCTGAGGAGGACACTAATCCTGTTGGATCAGGACTACAGCCTAGTGACCTCATTTCACCATAATTTCTTCCTACAATTGTAGACCCTGTCTCCAAATACAGTCACAGTGGGGTTTAGAGCTTCAACATGCACATTGTTGGGACACAATTCAATCCATAACCCTAATCGTTTAAAAAAAAAAAATGATCTTGCGTGAAGCGCCATCTGCCTGATCTGGGGAAAGACGGGTAAGGAAGCCTCCCTTCATTTGGTCATTGCACAGCCCTCATCTCTTTATTTTGCATGGCTTCAGTATACAGTCTAGGTGATGGCATTTCACAGACGAAGAGACAGAAGATCTTGGAGGTTAAGTACTCTTCCTAAGGTCTCTCAACTAGAACCTGGATTAAAAACCCAGGTTCATCTGTCTCAAAAAGCTTCCCCACTGCAGTGAATGGTTTTCCCTACCAAGAAGAGCACATATATTGAATAAAGGAAGTTTCACACTTGAGCTTTTCCATGGTTGTTTTAACTGCCATTTTTGGTTTTCCAGAAACATCTGCTCAGTTGGACAGAGCCAGTGCTGCATATGTTTTTCCAATGAAGGATTAAAATTCGTAGTAAGAGGAGGGCGCTTTTTTCTTGATGACAGGACTCTCAGACACTAAAAATGTAGAGATGTGAATGCGTAGCTCAGTAGAACCTTGAACTCCAAAATCTCAAGAGCAGGCTGGGTTCATGACCGAAGATCTGATCGCTAAATGTGTGAGCCTGCTGTGCGCAGTCCTGGAGAGCTTTTCCCTCCACAGCCTCCCACCAACATGCCCACACAGTTTGCTAAAGAATAATGCTCTTGGGCTAGGATCTTAGAATGTCTGTTTCAGGTTTGGTGGGCTCTCAGTTTCAGGGGATATAGTCATGGATCAGTCCTGATGAAAAGGTTGGTAAGACCCTGGCCAGGCCGTGCTCTCCAGGAGAGAGTAGTGTAGGGGGAGAAATGCCAAGAGGCACTTGGAGAACTGTAGGGGATGCTCGCTGAGGGGGCATTGTCCCCCACTCTGGCTCAGAGAGACAGCGCCCTTCCTGGTAACCAGGGATGGGCTCAGTGCTGTGTCTCTAGTGTTCCTGAACTTTGAGTTCCAAAAGCCAGCAAATGTAGGGGCCCAGGCCATGCCCCTGAGAACACCGAAGCCCGAGGGGGGTGGGTCGTGGGATAATGCGTCCTTTGCCTCCCAGAGAGGAGGCAGGGATCTTTGGCACTGGGTGATCAGATAAAGGTTAACTGTTGAGTTTGACCTGGCTCTGGAGCTCCCTGCCCCCCCCAACTCCTGCCACCGCTGCTGCAAGGAGACACTGTTTATCACCAGTGGCTTAAGGCAGGCAGGGGTCGCTGGATGGAATCAGCAGTAGATCGCTCAGTCCACGGGTCACAGACCCATAGCTAGGGGCTATGTCCTTCTTATAAACCAGTTTGAGTTGGTCTGAACTGCAAGGTATTTTAATTGATAAATTTCACAGTGAAGCTCAGGTTTCCGGCTTCTCTTAAGAAATGGGAAATGTGGGCGTCTGGGTGGCTCAGTGGGTTAAAGCCTCTGCCTTCGGCTAGGGTCATGATCCCGGGGTCCTGGGATCAAGCCCCGCATTGGGCTCTCTGCTAGGCAGGGACCCTGCTTCCCTTCCTCTCTCTCTGCCTCTCTCTCTGCCTGCTTGTGATCTCTCTCTGTCAGATAAATAAATAAAATCTTAAAAAAAAAAAAAGAAATGGGAAGTGTGTCTTTGTGGAGCTCACCATCCCACATAGCAGATAAGGGGGACCTAGGGGCCTCCCTTCTGGCTGGAACATGGCCTCCCCAGTTTGCTTCTTGTAATGGCACGTTCACCACAACCTTTCCTCCCTTGTATCTCCTTGTATCACACAGCATGTGAGTCTGTGATCTCTGGTTTCATTCCTCTGTGCCTCAGTCTTCTCATCTTAAACACAAATGCACCTTGAAAACATTAGGCTAAGTGAAAGGAGCCAGTCACAAAGGGCCATGAGTTTCATTTATATGAAAATTTCACTTCTGTGAATTATCTAGAATAGGCAAATTCAGAGAGAGGAAGTAGATTAGTGGTTGCCTAGGGCTTAGGGGAGGGGATTTGGGGAATATGGGGAGTGACTGCTGATGGGCACACACAAAAAAAACCACTGAACCACACGCACTAAAAGAGTGAATTTATGGTATGTGAATTACAGCAATTTAAAAAAACTAAGAATAGTGTTTTATTGCAGTGAGGGAAGCACTCATTAAGTGGTCACAGTTATTGTCACCTGAGATTCAAACAGCTGCTGTCTCGAACTCGTTTCTCCTTTATGGTCTTTCCGCTGATTCCAGCCAGAGGAAGCTTGTTGTATTTTGTCCGTTAACTCTGGGGCCTTTTCAGAAGGTCTTTGGTCCTTGCTCAGAGGCAAACATTACACTTTCCATGTTCACTTAGTGGAGACTAGTGAGCAAGTGGAAACCAAATTACTTAAATACTCAGCTGAGGAGATGGACATGTTTACCGAGATTGTCTCTGGGAAGTTGCTGCCCAGATATGTCATCTGAACACAGCCCGTGATACAGAGAAGCGCGAGAGATACGTGAACTCGGCAAGATGAGAAAAGGCAGCAGCCCCAAGGCCACACTGAGAACTTCACCACACGAGAATAAACACAACTCTGGATTTCTCTTCCTCTCCTTTTTTGGGGCCAGGAGCATGGCAGGTTCTCAGTCCACATTTAGGGAGTGAATGTGATCTTGTGTGGTGTGTGCGAGATCACAGTCTGTCTCTCGGATTCTGACATTGCACTAACGCTGCTCTGGGAGCGTGTGCAACACAGAGCGCATTCCATGCCTTCTCTTATTCTCTAGAAACAGTATGAGGTCGTTGAAATGTGTGCCCCCACCTTATAGCCAAGGACATCTCCTCTGAAGACACAGGAACGTAAGTGCAGTGACCAGTGACCTGGCTGGGGCATTTGGACATCACCAGATGAAAAGGGCTTTAGGATTCAATGACATAAGAAACGTCAAGTGCCTGGCAGCCCGTAGGCACCGACGAGCAGCAGCTGGGATGTTTGAGGACGGAGGGTGTGTAGCGTAGCTGGAACAACTTTAGACCTTGAAGTCAGGAAAACCTAGGTTAATTTCTGCACCTGTCGTCTATAAATTGCGTGACCTTGTTCCTTTTTTTTTTTTAAGATTTTATTTATTTATTTGACAGAGATCACAAGTAGCAGAGAGGCAGGCAGAGAGAGAGAGAGGAGGAAGCAGGCTCCCTGCTGAGCAGAGAGTCTGATCTGGGACTCGATCCTTGGACCCTGGGAACATGACCTGAGCTGAAGGCAGAGGCTTTAACCCACTGAGCCACCCAGGCGCCCCAGGACCTTGTGAGTTTCTTAATATCTCTGAGTCTCGGTTCCTCCCATCTGTAGAATGGGTGTTCTAGTACTTAACCCAAGGGTGTGTTTTAAAGTTTAGATTGTATAACATGGGTAAGGCATCCAGCATTTATCACCTCGCAGCTAGGAAGTGCTCAGCAAGTGGTTACTTATTTCCTGCCTTCCCAGTAGGAGTCCGGCTGGAGAGTGATTCAGAGCATCCCCAGGGCACGCGTCATCTGTACTCCCTGTGTCTGGTAGAGGGATGCTTCAGGGATGTCTGAGCGCTGAACAGAATGGGGCAATGTGTGGAGAACGCTGCGTTTTGCTTGGGGCCTCCGTTCTCCACGAGGAGAGTTCGCTCTGTCACTGAGTGCGTTCGCTGTGCAGCTTTGGTTTCAGAAGACGGGCGAGAGGACCTGGTGTACAGCTGCAGGGGCTTAGGCTTTGATGGGGCTCACGGGTTCTGATCCTCTGTGAGCCTGGGCAAGGGGACTCGGTTTCCCTGAGACCGGCTCACCTCTGCAGGATGAGGCAGTATTCAGAGCAGAAGGAGGTGCTTCCACGGGGGAACAGAAGTCCTCAGTGTAGAGTGTCCCCGCGAAGGAGTCCACCACCTGTCCTCGTGCGGGCCACGATTGTCACCGCTGTGTTGCACAGGCCAGGTGGGTCCAGCATGGGGCTGTGGTTGTGTTGCTGAGACAATGGCCCTGGGTTTCTTCTGATGACAATTTCCGAATGTGTCCTCCCCTGTCAGGGGTTCCTTCTGTTGAGGAGGGGGGCATCGGTATGGCACCACGCGCTGTTGGGGGCCGCGTCATGAGCTTGGAGTTGCTACTCTGGGTTTGTGTCTTGTGAGGGATGGGTGTTCCTGCTGGCTGGCGACACCTCTCTGCGAGAGTGGAGGCTCTGGGCAGCCTCTAAGGACACCTCCTCAGCCCCTCTTCCCCAGCACACAGGACAGTAGAGCCTGTGACCTTTATGTCCAGGAGGGTCCCAGGGATTTGTGATCGTGCGAGTTTCTAGGCCAGATACTCACTTCAAAACTAGTGCGGCTTCAGATCCCCGCCTGTGGCTCGCAGCCGTGGATGAAAGAGGAAACAATGCGGTCTTTTGAAGAGAGGCTCAGCCTGCAGCCGCACTGCCTAGAGTTTCAACTTCACTTAACTCTGCCTCCCTTTGTAGTGCGTTTTTCTCTCCACACGCTCCTGCTAAGTGGAAAGGCGAGTCTTGCCTGGAAAGGCGAGTCTTGTCGCTGGGCCTGTTTTGGAGCACCTGTTTGGACAGAGGGCTCAGAGCCCTCTTCGCAGCGGGCCTCCGGAGCGCACCGAGGCTTCTGCATCTTTCCCAGCCACAGCTCAGGTAACCTGGGCCCTTCATGCTGTGCCTTTGGGGAGCCAGTAATGGTGCCCTTTGCTCCTCCTAAGTTGAATCCTAACGCTCGGGGCTGAGGACCCGCAGATACAATGTGGTTAAGCCAGCCGGGTAGGGTTAGAAGAGTTAGGCCGCCCCGTGTCGCCCGTATGGCAACGTGGGGCTCTGGCCATGTTTGCCCCACAGCTCGCGGTGTCCTGCAGTGCTATCGGCCCCTCGGCCCAGTCCCCAGGCCGCACCGGCTGTCCCGCACGTCCTGGGTACATAGCACAAGACCCCGAGGGGGGTGGCATGAGAGATGCAGGGGCTCCAGTCCGTCTTCAGGGACTTCAGTCAAGGGACTATGGAGACAGAAATGCACACCTGAGAGTGACAGTGGCATTCACCAGTGTGTTGCTGGGAAGAGAATGAGAGGGTCACTGACTCCTTCTGAATTCAGGAGGAGTGACTCCTTCCTGGGATGTTCTGGAGAAGCGGGGGGCGGGGGTGGATTCGTAGGCTTTGAAGGCTGGGTGGGATGTGGAGCAGGAGCTTTCCCAGGGAGTGAGGCCCTAGGGCCAGAGGGAGCAGGGCCCAGGTTTACAGGGCGAAGGCGGCTCTGTCTAGAGTGGACGGTTACACAGGGCAGGAAGACGAGTGAGGCCAGCCCAGTGCTCAGGGCCAGGCAAAGAGTATGGCCGTGACTTGTGAGACAGCTTTTCCCACTGGAGCCCCAGGGCCTGGCCCACCGAGCCAGCCCCAGTGTTCTCCAGGCTGCTGGCGTTGGTGAGCGCGTGTTCTGATGGCTTCCCCTTCCCGGGGAATCATTTTCTTGTGTTCTTCAACATATCCCCTAGTGTGCGGGGTTCACGAGTCACTACTTTTGCGGTGGCCTGAGGTGCCCTGTGTTGAGCCCTGGAAGGATTCGGGTGGGGAGGCCGATGGTGTTGGCGTCGAGCAAATGAAAAGTGCTCCTGGGCTTCCGAGGCAGGGGGGTGGGGGAGGGGTTGCTAAATACAAACCAGCCTCCTGCTTGCCCATCCCCTGCTGTCGGGAGACCCTGGTGCTCGCGCCGGCTGTCGCCCCAGCGTTAGAGCCCCATTCCTCACACCCGCACCATGCGGTCTCTAAGGCCTTCGGACTTCTCAGAGCTCCCCGACACCATTCGGACCCTCACCACCCTCCGCTGCAGATCGCTCTTACCTTCCGTGGCTCCTCCCTGCCACCAGACGTAAATGCCTGTTTCTTTGCCATTCGCAAACCCGGGAGCAGCTTCACCGGCCCTGTCACCCATTTCTTCTCCACCTGTGTCCTTCACTCTGCCGAACCGGATGCCCCCCTCCTTCCTCTGAGCCAGCGTTCACGCTGTTCCTCTGTCTGGGCTTCTTGGTCCCGAACAGTTCCAGAACAAACACTACTCATTCTTCAGAGCCTCTCTCATGACCCTTGCGAAGCCATGCCTGATCCCTCCCCACCAGATGGCAGGCCTGCTCCCTCTTGCCGGCCCTTCTCGCCTCACAGGCTTCTCACTGGATCATTCTGTCTCTGCTTTGCATTCCTGTGTGCCGCCTAGTTTCCTTCCCAACCTTACCCCAGCAGAGAGCCCCTCATGCCAGGGAACACATCCGTATGCTGCTCCAAGAGAGGGAAGAGTGCCCTTGCCAGGTGCTCAGGACCTGAAGCAGGCAGACAGGCGCGGCCACGGTTCCGGGGTGGCACATGCCGCTGGCACGGCTGGCTCTCCAGCGGGTGCCCTGCTGAAGCCTCATGAGTGTGCTCTGTCCCACTCTGGGTGCTGCTCGAACTTGTCCTGAGCACAGGCACGGCCTGGCTTCCTCAGGCGGGCTCTCGGCACCCAGAGTCCCCAGGCAGCCTCTCTGGCAGGAGCGGGAGGCAGAGCTGCTTTCATTGGCTTTGGTGTTCCCCATATCCTGGCCTCCTCGAGAACAGGGAGGCACGGGTTCTAGATGTTTGTGGAGTCCAAGACACTGAGTATTTTTCATCAAAGATATTTAAAACTCAGCTAGAAATAAGTCCTTCCCAGTTCTCAGACTGTAGTTGCATATTCTTTAGGCAGTGTGACCTCTCAAATCCAGTCTTCTGGGATTCAAAAAAAAAAAATTCTGCCGTTTGCATTGGCCGGGAATCGAACCCGGGCCTCCCGCGTGGCAGGCGAGAATTCTACCACTGAACCACCAATGCTCCAGCTGTGAGCAGCTGTGTGAGCACCTCCCTTTAACCCCCGCCCTGAGCCTCCTTATAGCTCTGCTGATTCATAGACTATAAGGCCAGGCTCTGGTGCGGCCACATCAGCACAGCTGCGGGAACAGAGAGCTTCGGCTCCAGAGCTGAAGAAAGGAGGCAGACGGTGTGTGTGTAAGAAAGAGAGGGAGAGAGAAGTTGCTTTGCCTTCAGACATCAGGACAGAAACCAGAGCTGGGTCCCTCCTCAGTAGCCAAAAGCACATGGAGATTTCAGATGACTCTGTGCCCCTCGCATGTGTGGATCCCGTTCCACGCCCACCGTGTGCCGAGCTGCTTAACCGTTCTCGGGTTTCACCCCAGCTTCCCGCCGGAGCCCGGCCAAGGGGAATCCCTCACGGGTGGAGGGCGTGAAGGCCTTGGTCCCCACAGCCAGTGGTGCCTCCTCGGAGAGCCCAGCTGCTGTTCCTCGGCTCACTGAGCAGGGAGGGGAGGTCAAATTCACAGCGCCCTGGGCTGCGCTAGGCCAGCTGGGTTGAGGAGATTGGCTCCTCCGGCAGGGTCTCTGTGTGAGGGGAAGCCTGCCAGGAAAAGGCAAAAAGAGCAGCTCTGCATTGGCCGGGAATCGAACCCGGGCCTCCCGCGTGGCAGGCGAGAATTCTACCACTGAACCACCAATGCTGCAGCTGTTCTGTGACAGGTCTGCCCAGCTTTTCTCAAGGGGCTGTGTCTGTGGGTACTCGGGAGCTCCAGCAGATCACTGTGCCTCCCCTGGCTAGTTTGTCCGGTTTGGGAAGCCAGACCGGTTTACAGAGAACCATCTTTGCTGGGCCTTATTAGGCTGCTTTGGGAAGAGGGGGAAGGAGGGGCTTGGCGTATGGGGCAGTGAGCTTGCACCTGTATGCCCTTGGCCCATCCAGAGCCCTCAGCCCCCTGGGGTGGGCTTGGTGGAATTTTACCCCGTAACGATTAAAAAAAAAAAAAAGAAAGAAAGAAAGAGGCACCTCGCAGGCCATTCGTACACCACCTTCCTGAAGTAGCCATCCATGCTCCCACATCCACGAGCACAGGAGCCAGGCCTGTTTTGTTCACAGCTGTGCTCACAGTGCTTGGCCCAATATAATTTGCCGTATTAAATCTTCATCAAACCGTGTCAACCCCTCATTGAACAGCCATTTTGTAGGAGTGGTCATTGCCTCCTGAGGCGGCACGTTTACGTTTGGACAGCTCTCATTACTGGCAGCTTCCGGACACTGAGCTGGAGCCACACGGACGAACTGATGCCTTTTGGACTTAACCGTCCATAAAATTCTCTGAGCCAACTGGAGACCTCCAGTCATGCGGCAGGGGAGCAGTGGGCCCACCACGATGGACACAGAGCAGGTAGCCAGTGAGTCCAGGCAGCTGCTTTGAAAAGTCCGTGTTCTGTAGACGGCCCCTTAGCTGCCCCACTGGTAGCAGTCTCCCTCACACCTGGATGATGGGATGGGCTCCGTCCATCTCATAGCTTCTTAAGACACTTTCCCTGTACTCTTCAAAAACCGTAAGAAGCTTCCTCGTTACCCATGCTGTGAGATTCATTCTCCCTAATCTGAGACGGCCGGGGTGGCCACAGCCAGCTCATCCTGGTAGGTCTCCCGCTGCTGCTCTGTTCTCTGGGACCCCAGACAAGCTTGACTAGAGCTGCCTCCTCGCCTTGGCTCTTATGTTTCCTCCTGCCCGGAACGCCCTTGTTTCCTTCTCTCTCCCTGCCTCCTTCAAGGTCCGGCTGAAATCCCACTTCTGAGAAGATGTCCCTGACACCCAGGCCTTAACTCCACATCAGTTATCTGGGGAGCTGGTGATCAGTTCTCGGAGACTGGTCTGTGATGGAACCAGGCCTCCCTCTGCTCCGGGCAGGGCCTGCCGTGGGATCATCCCCCAACGTGACCACAGGAGCTCCCTTCCACGCCAGAGGCCTCCCTTAGACCTCCCTTCTCCCTCAGCGTTACTTCCCAGATGGACACCTTGGAGACCGACCTGCCTTCCTGGCCTCCCATGTTCTTTGGGTTCCTGATGCTCTTGTCTTCGAAGTAAAGCAGCCCCTCCCTGCTCTTTCCCACTGCCTCAGGCGTGTTTCAGGCCTCCTTCCTGACCCTGAGGTTTTTTGGTCTCCTGTCAAACCCACCCCCACAGCGTAGCCTCTCCAGGCTGCCACCGGGAATAACCTAATTAAAACATAGATCTGAGCATGTCATCTTGTTGCTGGAAAACTATCACTGGATTGTCTTCCTTGAACTGTCTGGCCACTCCTTCCACAGGCCAAACTCCTGTCCTTCTCTAAATATACCATGTTTTTCAGGGCTCTTTGCCTTTGGCCAGTCTCTCTCCTGTACCTTGCCCTTTACCTGAAAAGTGCCTGCGGGTGTTTTCCAGATCTGGCTTGTGACAGAACGGGGCCTCCCTCCGCTCTCCTTCTCTCCGGGCAGGGCCTGTTGTGGGATCATCCCCCAGGGTGACCACAGGGCACCTCCTATTCAGCCCAGGAAAACGAGCACACCGCATTTTTCTGGCCCGTGGTATCAGTCGCACCACGTTGCACCATTTACTTGTTTGTGTGTGGATCTTGCCCCCTGGACTGGAACCTGATGCAGCGCCATCCGTGGACGTGATGGCACAGACGCGAAGAACCTCTCTAGGGTGCGGGTTTGGGGGGGCGGAGCCAGTGTCGAATAAGGGTGGTCGACCAGCTGCTCACGTTGCCGTTTTGGGTCCCCAGCAAGACATTCCCTTGCGTTCTCTCAGACCCCCAGAGGTGAGGTAGATCTGCCCTTCCCCATTCTGTTGTACCCAAAGGGAGACTGTGACCCAGAATAGGGAAATGGCCTGTGACCCCACCAGTACCTTCCAGTCAGCAGCAGAACCGGGAAAGGCCCACCCGGAGGTGCAGGACTTCCGATTCCTCTTTCTGAACAGGTCATCTCCCTGCCCCATCCCCGGCCCTGGAGCCAGCAGCTGGGGAGGGGGAGGCCTGGCCCCACTGCCCTGCAGCCCTTCTCTCCTCTCTCTCCAGGCTGGTCCGGGAGTTCGTGGCCCAGAACAACACCGTGCAAATCAAGCATGTGATCCAGACCCTATCTCAGGAGTTTGCCCTGTCTCAGCACCCCCACAGCCGGAAGGGGGGCCTCATCGGCCTGGCCGCCTGCTCCATCGCACTGGGCAAGGTGGGCCCTTCTGCTGGAGGGGCAGACACAGCAGCAGTGGCCTTCGCTTTCACAGCCCGGGCCCAGCGGTCTGCCGCAGACTTCCGCTTTACCACCATTCTCGCCACCCCTGAGACCCGCGGGGCGGCCGGGCTCCACGGCAGGGTGGCCTCTGGCCCGGGATGCCGACTTGCCCAAGGCCAGGCCTCACATGAAGACCTGAGCCGCTCCAGGGGAGCTGGGATGTCCACCAGGGCGGGGTGGGGGGCTGCGGGCCCACGGCCTGGCCCACCTTGAGCCGTGTCTCCTCCTGACCCCCTCCCTGCAGGACTCGGGGCTGTACCTGAAGGAGCTCATCGAGCCCGTGCTCACCTGCTTCAACGACGCCGACAGCCGGCTGCGCTACTACGCGTGCGAGGCGCTGTACAACATCGTCAAGGTGGCCCGCGGCGCCGTGCTGCCCCACTTCAACGTGCTCTTCGACGGGCTCAGCAAGGTGACTGTCCCCCACCGTCCGGGGCTGGCCTGAGCCTGAGCCTGCCCGGCCCCCGGGGGACCCTTGGGGCCCCTCCCCGCAGAGACAGGCGAGCGGGTGAACGCAGGCCTGCGGGCGCCCGCTGTCTGTGCAGTCTTGTCATTGTCTCTCATGGTCTTGCAGGGACGTTTGATTTTTTTTTTTTTTCCACTTCTCTAGTAGCATTTTTATCACAGTTGATGAAAGTGTCAGTCCCCCAGAGTGCAGCGGAAACACAGGTAGTTTGAGGAGTCCCAGCCTCCCCTACAGAAGGCGAAGACGGTGAACCCCTAGTACAGACTGTATTTCCCCCGCGAGGGCAGCACCGCCCGTAAGCGCTGGGAAAAGCTCTGCTTACAAAGGCCGAGGAGCCCCTGACACAGCATCCTCCGGGCGCACCTCCGGGCAGAGCGGCCTCAAAGCTTTGCAGCCCGGCCGACCACCCCAGTCGTCCCCGGGCCACCGCCTCGGTCCCCGCCTCCCAGAATAGAGCAAGGACCCAGTGTGTTAGGATGGGAAACCCCTGAGGAAGGCTGGTGGGAACCCAGTACCCGGCCTGGTGGCAGCCAGTGCCAGAGGTCCCACGCAGAACCGGAAGTCTGTGCATGTCCGTTCCTCAGCCACGTGCCATGTTGCCTGTCCCTACCTCCCCACCTACCTCCCTGCCGTCCTTTGGTCGAGTCCCTGAAGGAGGTGCCTGCCGGGGACTTGGCTCTGTGAGTTTTTAGTAGCTTCCTGGTCCTGTGTATTGACTGTAATCATCTCTCTGTTTCTGGATCTCTCATAGTTGGCTGCAGACCCAGACCCCAATGTGAAGAGTGGATCTGAGCTCCTAGACCGTCTTTTAAAGGTAGTACTTGGTTCCTACTTATATTTTGGAATCTGTCTCTTCCATCTGTCTATACAGCTTATAAATTCTGTCTTTGGGGTCGCTCTTCCTATTTTTCAAAAATTTTTTCATTTATGTACAGTAGAAGTGACTCTGGTGTACACTTCCTGTTTATTTCATTGATTTGTGTATTTTTTTTGAGAGAGAACACAACCAGGGGGAGGGGTAAAGGGAGAGGGAGAAGTGGATTCAGTCCCAGGACGCCAGGATTATGACCTGAGCCAAAGGCAGCCGTTTAACGAGCTGAGCCATTCAGACGCCCTCTGTGTACAGTTCTGTGACAGGTGTACAGACTTGTGTCACCAGCACAATCAGAATACAGAGACATTCTATCACCCCAAACATCCCTTCCTGCTAGCCACACCCAGGACAAAGAAGAGTGCCCATTCCCACCCTGCTCCCAGTGACAGGGGGCTGCTGATGGTCAGCTTACCAGGGCGTGTGATCAGATATAGGGTTTTACTGTATGATTATCCTCTTGACTCTGATTCCTGCTTTTACCCCAGTGTTTTTGCTCTTCCCTTGGCCTGTTGCAAGGGCGGTTGCTCTGGGACCTCTCCTCCGTAGCCAGAGCTCTGTCATTTTCGTCTGCAGCCCCCTGACCCCTGGAGCTAGACCCTGGGCCCATAATTCAGTCAGGTCAGGCTGCCCTTGGCCTCTGGCTCTCAGCAGCTCACATACCTTTGATCCACAGGACATTGTGACGGAAAGCAACAAGTTCGACCTGGTGGGCTTCATCCCTTTGTTGAGGGAGAGGATTTACTCCAACAACCAGTACGCCCGACAGTTCATCATCTCCTGGGTAAGGGCCAGCCCCGTGACAGTTTCTCCAGCCATAAGGAGCCTCTGGTTCAGTAGAATCTGCCCTCTGGCACACCCTGGGCAGTTCCTGTGGCTGAGAGGAGCCTCATTGTTAAACCTCTAATGACCAGTTACATAAGGTAATCCAGACTCGCTTATTCCAGTCTGCCCCAAAGCCCGTCGTGTTTGCCCCCGATGATGTAGTTCTTTCCTTGTCCCGGGAAACACCCCATGTCTCTTTAAAGCTGGGGGTGCCACTGTCAACAGCCATACCTCTTCGAGCCTTGTCTGTCCTTTCCCTTCTCCCTTGGAGCCAAGTCACCATTCTCCCGCATGTTTAACAAAAGCCCTGTTTGGGGGGGTGGAGGTGGGGTGCTGTAGGGCCATGAAACACATCAGCAGGGCCGCCTTCTCCCTGCCCAGTCCCAGAGCACTGGTGAGGAGGAGATGAGGGATTCCAGGCTGGTGTAACTTTCCCTCCCGATTTCTTTCCCTGGGTCAGATCCTGGTTCTGGAGTCTGTGCCAGACATCAACCTGCTGGATTATTTGCCAGAGATCCTGGATGGGCTCTTCCAGATCCTGGGAGACAACGGCAAAGAGATTCGGAAAATGTGAGTGGAGGGAGGGGGCGGGCAGCTGCTCGGTGCGCATATGCCCCCCACATCCAGCAGAGGGGTGGCCCCGGGGGAATAAGTTCAGTCTCTTCTTCATCCAGGGTCATGTGCTTCCTGCCTCACAGGAAGCAGAGAGCTCGTCTACCCCCAGCCTCTGGAAAACAGCCATCCAGCAACTGCGAAGTGTGGTCCCCTCTCAGAGAACCCCCCCCCCCGCCCAGAGCAGAAGCGGGCACTGGGAGAGGGTCCTCCAGCGCTGGCTGGTGTATGCTATTTTCCTTCTCCTCCTCTCATCGGTAGGTGTGAGGTGGTCCTTGGAGAATTCCTGAAAGAAATTAAGAAGAACCCCTCCAGTGTTAAGTTTGCAGAGATGGCCAACATCTTGGTGATCCACTGCCAGACCACAGGTGTGTATGAGGGCCTTGTGGCCACCGCCACCTCCTTGGAAGCAGCAAGAGCCCCGGTAGGAGTAGGAACCTGCCCCCAGCTGGACTGGGGCAGTGCGGTGGTGGGTCCCTGGGGGAGAGAGATCAGGTCCCCCAACACTGTGGAGGCCCTTGCGCTTGGTCTGACCTTGGAGTGAGAACTGGAGATCGTCTTGCTGGGAAGCTTGGCATTTCACTGTGAATTGAAACGCTTGCAGGTTGAGACTGTATCCATGAGCTTCTGCTGAGTATCAGACCCCCGCAGAACTGACTGCCTCACGGGGCGGCTACTTAGTGTTGGTCAGGAATCTCTAGGTCAGCCGGGTAGCTCCGTTCACCCGGGCCAGGCTTAGCCGCACTTGGTTATACAGCCACAGTCCACTGAGGGGTCCTCTGAGGCTGGATGGTCTGGGATGGCCTCACTCATGTCTGCCAGTTAGCTGGCTGTCACCTGGGAAGCAGGGACCATTGGTCCATGTGTCTCATCATCCAGCATGCTAGCACATGGCATCAGTGAGGTCCTAAGACCTTTGGTAGAGGGGAGCAAGGCCTCCGGAGGCCTGGACTTGAACCCGCCACACCTTCACTTCTGACACTTCTGCTGGCCGCGGGAGGAAGGCCAGCCCAGACTCAAGCAATGGGGAAGTGAAGTCACCCCCTGATGAGAGCAGCTGTGGCGCCCCTTTCTGGGTGCAGAGGGTGGCGAATCCTGGCCGCTCTTATGTCTGTGGCAACATTGTTGTGCCCTCCCACCTGGCACCTGTGTGGCTCTTTGGAAGGCAGGAGAGTATCCATGAGGCTAGAAGCAATGCGGGCCCTCAGGTCTCCTCCAGTCCCTACCTCAGGCTCTGCTCAGCAGGAGGGAGCGCTCCAGCTGCTCGTGCCGACCCTCCTGGAACCCACCAATTCCTCTTCCAGATGACCTGATCCAGCTGACAGCCATGTGCTGGATGCGGGAGTTCATCCAGCTGGCTGGCCGGGTGATGCTGCCCTACTCTTCCGGGATCCTGACGGCTGTCTTGCCCTGCCTGGCCTACGACGACCGCAAGAAAAGTATCCTTTGCTCCGAAGGAGGCTGTGACATTGCAGGACCCTGGTGTGGGAGGATGGGGCTTCCCTTATGATCCATCATACCTCCAGATAGCCCCTGGCACCTAGGAAGCCAGCAGCAGAGCAGGACACGGACGGGGGCGCCGGGGCGGCACCAGGGACATGGCGCTAACACCGCTGTCCCCAAGCCTCTCCTGCTTGCTTACAGATCTGGAGCAGCTCTTCCAGTCCCACAATTGCAAGGCCACGAGCTCACACTGCCCTGGGGAGTCCTTTTGGAAGGAAGCCCTCCGGGAAAGGTCCTACGAGAAGACAAGAGCATTTCACGGGGACTCAGGGCAGACTGTCCACTAATCCACCCCTGGGGGGACCAAGTCCTTGACCAATGCCAGTGACATCAGGTTTAGGGAACACCCCTGGGGTGTGGCTATTCCTTACATCAGTGGACTCAGGCATCAAGGAGGTGGCCAACGTGTGCAACCAAAGCCTGATGAAGCTGGTCACCCCTGAGGATGACGAGCCTGACGAGCCGAAGCCAGTGCTGCAGAGGCAGGCAGAGCCCAACCCCGATGATTCCCTGGCCAAGCAGGAAGGGACACCCAGTGGTGAGTGGGCTCTGCCTCCTGCCCCTGCCCTCCCAGGGTGACTTGATGTGGGGCCTCCATGAACCAGCCCTGGGGACTTCCCAGGTGTTAATTCATTTAATTCTGGTAACTACCCAGTGAGGTAGCAGTAGCTATTCTTCCCATTCTACAGACGGGCACAGGGAACACGACCAGGATCTGCATTAAGCCTTTCTAAAACCTTTTTCTGTGTCCGGGTGTAGGAAATGGTTGTTTCTGATGTGGGAAGCTCTGGGGCCTGGCAGTGGTCCGGGTTGCAGGGCTGGTGTGGATCTTGGCCGTAAACGTCCAGCTGCCCAGAAGCTGGCCGCCTTGACTGTGCCGGATGCTCCGGGAAGGAGGCTAAGAGCGCTGCGGATGCAGCCTCTTCAGTCCTGGGGGATTGTGCTGCCCAAGTCAGGGTCTTTGCAAAATGAATTGGCTCTGCCGTCCTTTCAGACTCTTTTTGACATTACTGTCTTATTTCTCCAAAACATGAGGAAAACCACTCTTACGTCAATTAGAGTCTGGAGTTTGATTCTCTAAATCTTATCTCAAACTCTGACTTTTTTTTGTTAAGGGGCTTCTGTCTTCCGTGAGAGGGCACTGATGAGCTGATGTTCTCCTTTGCGGAGTCAGCCAGAGAGTAAACTGATGCGGGGCTGACTCACATTTTTAAGGCTAACAGACTCAGGTCTGGAACCTTACTTCCAGGAGCCAAAAGAATTTCTAATGCATTTTCTCCCGTCGCCATTCTCCAACTTCTCTGGAACATCTGAGCAGTATGTCAAGCACCTGAGCCCCGTGGGCCTCCTGGCCTGGCCTTGGCTGGCCGGAGCAGCAGCATTCCATATGCCGGACCAGCTCTAGTGTCAGGTTACAGCTGTGCATCGCTTTGGTGAGCCAGAGCAACAAAACAGCTGGAGACACAGCAGCCCGCAGGTGGAGCATTGGTGGTTCAGTGGTAGAATTCTCGCCTGCCACGCGGGAGGCCCGGGTTCGATTCCCGGCCAATGCAGTAGCTGTGACCTTTTGGATAGCTCCTTGAAAAAGAAAATTTGGGGACGTAAAGCTCCTGTCAAGGCAGGGGCTTTCTTACCAGGAGAAACTAGAATCTCAGGAGTAGACCTGCTTACTGTACTTTGACTGATGTATGAGTATTTTATCATCTTTTCATTTTTAGATTCTCATTTTAGAAAATTTGGAAAGTAGAGAAAAATATAAAGAAGGAAGACTGCCCCCTCCAAGAAGGAATTAGTGTAATCTTGGCATTTTTTTTCCATTACATACATATAACATAATAACATGTATGTTTCCCACATATATATATGTGTACAGATATACATATATATATGAGATTATACAGTTTACATAATCCCACATCCTGCTTTTTTTGTTTGTGGGATGGCTTCTTCTGGTTTTTGTTTTGTTTTGCTTTGTTTTGTTTTTTGCTTGAGACATTGCAACACGGAGAAGTTGTATTTTATACTGACTTAAACAGTTAATGCCTCTTAACCCGTTGAGTCAGAAAGTAGGATAATGGTTGCCAAGCTGGAGGGAAAGAGGGAATTGGATACCCGGATATCCTGGATATCTTCGGGGGGGGGTGATGGAAATGTTCTAGAATTAAATAGTTGTGAGCTTACAGAACCTTGTGGTTTTACAAACAACCATCCAGTTGTATGCTTTAAAATGGTGAGTTTTATGTTACATGAAATATGTCTTATTTTTTAA
Organism: Enhydra lutris kenyoni; assembly: GCF_002288905.1. Taxonomy (NCBI): domain Eukaryota; kingdom Metazoa; phylum Chordata; class Mammalia; order Carnivora; family Mustelidae; genus Enhydra; species Enhydra lutris. The sequence continues at coordinate 9,760,277 of NW_019154114.1, forward strand.
AGAAAGTTGCCTCGTCCCCCAAAGTGGAACCTAGCAGCCCCAACCCCACCTTTTCTGTTTATGTGGCAACACGTCAGGCCTTGTGGGAGGGAACTACTGTCTTCTGCAGGTCGTGGCAGCTGCTAAAAACCCCAGCCAGAGCACTGGGGTTCTACAGGAGTGCGCTCGCCTGCCAGAAACCAGGGTGCCGCTGCCAGCCAACGTAGCTTCTTTCACTTTTTTCCATCATTTTCCTAAGCACTCTTGCAACAGCTCCCTGCTTAGGAGGCTCTCACGCCAGACCGGGATACAGTCAGGCAGCTTGGCTCTGGCTTTTACTGCCTCATAAACAGCATTTCAGCAGATGCAAAGCTCAGTTTCTAGTAGTTCCTAGAGATGATGACAGCTAATCTGGGGCTCCACATCCACGCAGACCTGCTCAGCTTGTAACCACAACTGTGCCAAAGGGCTGGGAGAAGGCCCCAGCAAGCCAGGAGACGGCGATGATTCAGCTGGTTGAGTCAACAGGTTCATCCCAGCCTCTGGCCCTTTTTCTCATTACTGTTTTGCTCCACTGCTCCAGCCCTGGTCACCTGGCCAGAGGCAGGAATTCCTGCCTCCTCTCCCTCATCGTTGGGGAGCGCTGGGTTGCTGGAGGGAGATAAGATCCATAACGAGGCTTATCAGCCAGGCCTTCTGTGTGTGGGCATACATGAGCATGTGTGCATTTCGCCCTCCCCGCTGGCCATGGGGCTCCGCTGTGCCACACTGTCCCCATCCCCTCTCCACTTGCTCTGGCTTCCCCCTTGGCCCTGCCACTTCAGGGGTACATAATGCAGTGTCCTTGCTCCAAGTTCATGTAACCCTTGATCTAATCTGTGTTCCCTCTTCCCCTCCATGATGCTGCCTGAGTTCTCAAGAGTCCTGGTCTAGATTCTGGGGTCAGAGTGGTCTGCTGCTGAGTCCTGGCTTCATTAACCTCCTTTCTGTTGCCCTTGGACAAGTCACTGAGCCTTTTTAAGTCTCCGAGTCCTTATTTGGGTAACAATAATAATACCAAACCTATAGCATGATGGTGAGTTTTAAGCAAGATATTTGCTTATAAAGCTTTTAGCACGTAGCAAAGGCCAGACACTCTCAGGAACAGGTGCTTTCATGTCAAATTGTTGTAACACATGCGTAGCACATACCTACCTACTCAGCAAGGCTCTCAGTGCAGGGCTTTTAGGTCCTAGTTGTTTATGACCAGCCTTCCCCAGATGGTAGTGCGCCCCTGGTAGGTCCTAAATGAGGGACCGTAGAGGGTCAGGGATAGAAGTTCATGTCGCAGGTGAGGGGGCAGAGCTGTAAATAGGGTTTCCAGGAGAGGGCTGCCAACCACCATTGATGGTAATGGGCTCCATTTACACTCCATAAAGGGCGTGTAATGGACTCCATCCATTTGCAAGACTTTGACGGGCATGGACCTCTCAGCGGCGTCTGTGGCCCCTGCAGATGTGGGTGGACTGGACCCGGGTCCTGCCCGCAAGGAGCTCAGGGCCAGACCCACAGCTGCTCAACCACTTAATCACGTGTGTCCCTCCATGGGATCGCACAGGACTGGGGGCTCCATGCCAGGTCTGTGTCCGGCATCTGAACTGAATCTGTTCCTTCTCCTTAGCTTCCACTCAGCCCCTGCCCCACCCGGCATTTTACTCTGATTGTAAAGGAAAGACACGTGCCCTGCGGAGACTCGCGGGGAGGAAGTGTTCCCAGTGAGAGAGGCGCAGAGTAAGCCAGTGAAGTATGGTGTGTGGTCGATCTGTTCGGCAGCCTGTGTCAGAAGCCATAACGTTTAAGAACTTGTGCTTAGGAAATCAAGCCCCCGGTGAAGCAGGTGTTAGCTCACATACTGTCCTGACGAGCCCGTGCGGAAGGCACTGGTTACCCCGTCATACAGGTGAGGGACTGGCAGAGAAGTCAGGTGAGCCGCCCAGGGTCACACAGCTGCTGCCTACAGGAGTCCAGGCTCAGACTTGGGCCCAAGGGCTCTGAGACCGGGCCGCTAGCGCTGCTCACACCCTGGCTCCCTGAGGACGGAATAGTCCAGAACAGGAAGCCGCAGATGTACAGCTTGACTGGGAATGGGAGCACTGCAGAACAAGACAGTCTACCATTTTTACTCATCAACTTGGCAAAAATGTGAAAGATTACTACCTGTGTGAGGCTTGCTGGGGATCGACTGCTCCTGTGTTCTGAAGTGTATTTGTTACCAGTAGAACCTTCCTAACGAACAACTTACCAATGTGGATTAAAACCTAAAATGCCTGACCCTTTCCCCCAGCAGCAACCCCCACATGGGATCCCAGAGACGTGCACTCACATAGGAGGACGCGTCGGGGAGGGGAAGAGTGAAAGGAAACAATCGGATTTAATTTGATGCCTGTTTCTGACACTGGGTCATTTCATCTACAAATGTGCGTGTTTCTAGAAGTCAAGAGTCTTCCCTGGGGGCATGGAGTCCTGGCCACCAGTCCAGGCTGGCCCACCCAGGCTTCCCTGCAAGTCCTCCTCCCCTTTGAGCACAGACATGTTTCATCAGTCCCAGGCCACTCCTGTCCCCACCAAGCTGTGCCCCATCCCCTAAAGGGCCTCTGGGACTAGAGGAGACAGGCAGCACTCGGAGCCTTTCTGTTCAACATGGAAATCAAGGCCCTCTTTACCTGGGGACTGGGGGGGTGGGCAGTCTGTGGTCCACAGGAACAGCACTGCTTTAAGACATACTACAAGGTAGGACCAAAAAAAAAAAAAAAAAAGGCAGAAAATATCCTATGATTCCATTTATATTACAGAACAAAACGAAGGAAAGCTAAAGTTGGTGAGGGATACTTGCCTAACCAAAAGTTGTTACCTGCACATACAATAAAGTAAGATTGAAGGTTAGGGAGATATGGGCTGTGCTTTACTTTGCTTTGCTTGTAATTTTTAACATGAGAATATGTTTTGCTTGTATAATTTAAAGCTTCTAAGAGGTCAAGGCTAGTACCATTTGAACAACAATACATAAATAATGATAGTTTTATTTTGTAAACCACAGAATAAAATATATACACATAATGATATGGATGGTTGGGAAGGGGCAGTTTTTCCAGATAGAGGAATTCCAGTTAATAAATGCAGAAGGACAGAGAAAAACAGAAGATCACCACTAGGGAAACTCTACAGTCATTATTATTACAGACCCCACTGATGGATGCAAAACTGCAGGTGAAAGTTTGAGGAAAAAACTGGATATTTGTGTAGTCTCAGGTCTTTTCCAAGATATTTACTTATTACAAAAAGGAGACTAGTAACTCACAGGAGAGAAACCCAGCAGACACCACCACGATCGGATGATTAGATTAGCACCACCGATAACAACACAGACATCACATTGCCCCTGACATGAGGCACTGAGAAGGCGATCAGATCACTGTGGGATGCTCTTCCAGAAATGTGTAACTTCAGCCTCATCGTGAGAAAACACACGACTAACCCAAGTGGCAACACATTCTGCAGAGTTACTGGCCAGGTCTTCCGTATTGCCAAGTTCATGAAAGATAAGGAAAGACTGCTGAACGGTCCCCGACGGGAGGGGATGAAACCAGGACAACTAAATGCAGCGAGTGCTCCTGGATTCTGTCCTGGAGCGAAGGGCATGAGTGGAAAAACCGGTGACATTCTGGTTTTGTTCACAGTCTTGTGTCGGTGCGTTTTCTCTGGTTTGGTAACATAGGATGTTAACCCTAGGAGCAGTGGGGTGAAGGGCAAACAGAGTTCTGCGCTATTTTTGCAACTTTTCAAAAATCTAAAATTATTTCCAAATAAAAAGTTTTGTTTTGCTCTTTTTAATTTAAGAAAATGGGTTTCACAGCCTCTCACCCCTAGCTCTCAGCAACTTCTAGTCCACATTCTGTCTTTATAGATCTGCCCGTTCTGGACATTTCACACAAATGGAATCCCTACAATATGTGCGCTTTTGCAACTAGGTTCTTTGCTTTGGCGTGTTTGCGGTGTTGATCCACGTTGGAGCACATATCAGTGTTTCACACCTTGTTATTGCTGAATAATAGTCCATTGTACGGTTCTAGCACATTTTATTGATCCATTCATGGGCTCATCAGCAGTTGGATTGCTCTGAACATGGTAGCGGTTCCGGTGTGGCCAGAAGTGCCCTTTGCTCTGGGGTATCCATCTCGGAGTGGAACTGCCGGGTCATAGGGGAACTGCCTGTGCCCTCAAGGAATCGCCAGGCAGTTTGCCAGAGCACCCGCACTGCTCTACATTCCCACCCACAGGGTCCGAGGGTTTTTGTTTCTCCACAGCCTCATGTGGCTTACTGTCTTTGTTTTAGCCCCTGCGGTGGGTGTGAAGTGGTCCCTCCCGGAAGCTTTGATTTACATTGCCCCGTGGCTGATAATGTGGACCGTCCCAGGAGTGGTTTGTGACAACCGCTGCCCTTGAGCCAGCAGCCCCTTCTGAGATTTCCCAGATGTGTGAGCACGGGTGTCCTTCTCCTTGAGATCGCGGCGCCTGAAAACTTCCAAGCATGGTGCTCTCCAGCAGGCTTTGGGGAAGGAGTAGCATTGTGTCCTCGGGGCTCCGGAGCTAAGTCCTTTTCAAGAGCCAGAGTCAAGGTGTGGGGAGCTAGAGAGTCTGTGTCCTTATAGCTGGGATCTCGTTCCCTCCAAAGACCCCAGCAGCGCTCAGGCATGACCCCTTGTTCCTCTCACTGTCCCCAGGAGGCCCCGATGGCTCTTGTGACTCCAGCTTCAGTGGCGGCGGCGGCAGCGTCTTCACGCCAGCCAGGTAAGTGGCTTGTGCCAGCCGGAGGTGTTGATAGAAAGCAAGTGGCCGAGATCTTTCCTGGGTGCCAGAGACCACAGGAAAGACCCAGGGCAAACTCTCCATTGGAGGGAACGTGCAGGACGCTGAGCGAAGCCACTCCTGCAGTTCTGACCGACCGGCGGCCGTGGAGAGAGATTAAAAGCCGCTGGGGGTCAGCAAGTACGAGCTGTAAAAGTACGACCCATGCGTGGTGGCCACAGAGAGACACATACAGACGCCTTCGCCCAGCACTTTTGCTTGTCCGGAGAACGTGGGGCTGTTAGGACTGACAAGGAGAAGGCCATTGCAGAGACGGGGGCAGCCTCAGGCCTCTCCCGGGCGCCAGGTCAGCTGTCGTTGCGCAGCCTTCCACGTGGGGGCGGTGCAGGCCCAGCAGCAGGAGCATCCCCTTCCCCGCAGTCCCCCACGTCCTGTGTGCAGGGGATGGCCTCCCCCCCCCCCCCCCCAGAGGGAGAACTCACCATTCTGTCCCTGTCCTGAGTCCCCTGGACTCGCCCCATGTCAGTTTTTCTGTGGGGCTGGCAGCGGATGGCGTTCTCCTGCCCCGGGTGTCTTCTCTCTGAGCTCAACACCTGGGCTCTGGGGGACGGCTCACTCCGGAGGAGAAGATCTGCAGTCAACCCTGAGAGGCTCTCTTCTCCCCAGACTTTCAGGATGTTTCCTCCTCCTGTGTCATTTTTTCGTTTGTTCTCATCTCTCAGGACCCTGTGGGGGTGTTCACAGTGTGTGAGTGCGGACTGTGGATGTGGATCGTCCGGGACCTCTCCTAAGCGCCCGAGCGAGGCAGTAGATGTGTTCTGTTAGTTGTCTCATGTTCCAGAGTACCTGCCTGCGTTCAGCCCCGCAGGTTCCAAGATGGGACCCCTGACTGTGGTCCCCAACCTTGAGGTTCTCTAGTGGGGAGACAGAAACAGGACAGTGGTTTCTGTTGGGGGGGGCTCAGTTTTGGGGACAAGTCATGGTACCTGAGCCTCAGCTCGCCGGCTTCGTGGCCGACAAGGCTAATCACGCGCGAGTGCTTCCTCGGCCCGACCTGCCAAATGCGTGTCACATCATTGGGTCTTGCTGATGTTTAAATCCCATGGGGTCATTAGGAGTAGTATTTCCTGCATTTCCGGGCTGAGGAGGGACAGGCGATCTGGGGGCTGCTGTGTAGAGCTGGGGTTGAGGAGGGGTCGGGTGAGTACCGACCAGCTAGGGGGCCATGGGGGCCACCCTGCAGGATGGGAAGAGCCTCAGCCGGAAGAGGCGGCAGAACATAGAGAAAGTTGGAGAGGTTTTTCCTCCGTTTGGAAGGATGAATTGACAGGATTTGCGAATACACGTGGTGGAGCGAGGAGAGAGACAGGAGGGGAAGAATAACCTCTAGATTTGGGGCTTGAGCCAACTCAGGATATCCTGCACTTCCCAGGCTGGGCTGGAAGGAGGAACGGGTGTGTGAGTGGCCAGTCAAGGGCTCTGTGCCTGTGGCCCTGAGCACCCTCAGGGGCGGTTAAGGAGGCAGGTTTGGATCCCGGATTCTGGAGCTGGGGGAGAGATGTGTATGGAGGTGCGGGGAGTTGGCACCCTGCAGAAGGGTCAGCTTCTGTTGTCAAGGCCGTGGGAGCCTGCCTGAGAAGTGGCAGGGCCGCATGCAGACCTGGGACTTGGAAGGTCCTCTGGCAGCCCCAGGGACGGTCCGTGCAGGAGGGGCAACAGCGGGAGCACAGGAGCCCGTCGCAGACTTGTCACAGTTGTCTAGGCCGCAGGGACTTGTCCTGCTCTAGGAGGGTGGCAGTGTGAGGTGAAGGGAGGCCTAGGAGGCAGAGATCGGATATCGTGGACCGACCGTGCAGGTGGGCACGACTCTCTGCCGTCTCACTTAGGAGGCAGGGGCACCATTTGCCAGGGCAGCTCTGGACGCCGAGGCTTGGAACTGCCTCATTGGAAGCAGGCTTCCGTTTATACCTGTCACTGAGGAGCCCATGCCAGATCTACTCTTTTGAAATTAAAAACCCCAGAGTAAATCATCTCATGCTTTCTGTCTCCCACGAATGGCCATTTCCTCATGGCACCTGCTGGTCTGCATCAGAGTCATGAAACTTGAGCCAAGGTGCCCGGGTCCCCCACTCCTTGGAGACAGCAGTGGAGGACAGTAGGGTGGGTGCATGCTTCCTCCAGTAGGTGCTGCCAGAGGGGGACTGCCCTTGGGCAAGGAGGTGCCTTCTGGAATCAGCAGGACACACCACCCGCCCTGTGACTGTCCAGCCCCACTGCCTGCCTACAGCTCCCACGAATCCTCTGCACAGTGGAGTGTAGCCGCCTGGACACACGTCCTGACTCGGTGGCCTTGCTCTCTGCCTCAGTTTCCTCATCTATAAACTGGGTGCAGTGATAGTACCTACCTCCTGGGGCTGTGGTGCGCCTGTGAATTGAATATGTAAAGAGAATGGAATGGTGCCCAGCCCACGGAAAGCACTTTACATGTTTTTTGCAACAGTTACTATAACAAGAACCTCATCATTATACCCATTTTACAAATGAAACAGGCCCAGAGAGGTTAACTTCTTGCCCAGAGTCACTCAGCTACTTACTGACCAAACTAGAATTCTCAAGCCAGGCCGGTCTGCCTCCCAAGCCCACCTTTATTGGTCGCACTGGGAGAGTTAGAGAAGCTTTGCGTGTCAGCCTCCCTCACTCAGCTGCCGCGGGAGCCCGGGACACGTATTACCGTGCGCACCGGTGTCCGTTCTGATGCCCTGGGCCTCGCCGAGGGCCGTGGTGTCCTCCGTGACATTCGGTATAGGTCTCCTGGTATAGCTGGCTGCAGAAAGGCAGGCAGAAAGATCTGGAATTCAGGGCTTCCCAACTTCTAGCATCTGCTCACTGAAAAGAAGGTGTAAAGACACTTTATGAAAAACCAGTGTTGAGTTCAGAAACAATGATTTTTTATTATTAATTAACTTTCTTCTAGTTTGATTAGCGATGTACCATATGAGTACCATACAAAGGTACTAACAGAGTTAGACATTACAGACAGGAAGTGCCACCTCCCAGAGAGAACCACTGGAATTTATCGTTATTTATTGGTAGTATCAGAAGCATTATTTTATGGGTCGGTATTTTAACAGCCACAGTAGTGCCATGCATTTGGAAAACGTAGTACATATATGTGTAAGACATGAGTTATGAGATGCTTTATGAGAAAACGCGCAGTGGAAATGGAGTTTTGCAGACACCTTGAAATAACTCTGAAGCCCCCAGGAGTGACTAGTCTAGACTTTTTGGAACTGACACAGAAATGTGCTTTAAACTGGGAGAGAGCTCCCTTCTGCTCTCCGGGTAAGGCAAGCCAGGGCGGAGGCCACCCCATCTCCGACTCCAGGCCAGCAGCAGCTCAGTAGCCAAGCACACCATGCAGCCTGCCCTCCGGAAGAAGGGCCCGAGTTCCCGCAAGGTTCGGCTTCCCGCAGAGCATATGGGGGGGCCCAGCACACAGCGGCCGGCCCCACCCAGCTGAGAGCCGCCGCCTCAGCAGCTAGTGGGATCCTTCCCGGGCACGAAGACCAGCTTCCCTGGTGCCCTGGGGTGAGCCTGCATCCCATGAGCCTCCCCTCCAGCCAGCCAGGGGACGTGAGACCCAGACAGAGTGTGTCCAGCTAAGGGAACAGGTTTTCAGGGCATGGCTGTGTGGCCTGGTCCCGTACTGTCTCATCCGTGCATGGAAGGATCCAGTTAGATGAACCACGAGGTCCCTTTCAGCCGTGCTCTTCTTGCCTCGCCTGCGATCTGAAGGTGCCCGTGTCTGGGGAGCTTGACTGTGGGGGAAATCGGAGAGTGTCAGGGCACAGAATGCTGCCACTTCGTGCACACCGGCTCCATGAAATCCTTCGTCGTTTGGCCTTGACACAGGGCCGCCTGAGGGGGATGCCACCGAGGGCTGGCCCTTGCTTTGTCCCTCAGTAGAGACACTGAGCTGGCCAGAAGTGAAGCCAGGGACCCCTGTAAAGCAAGGAGTCCAGCTGCCCCAGGGACCATCTAGCATCCTGGAACCCTCCTTTGGCCGCTGGCGTCCCCCCAACACAGGTCGGACCACGCTTTCCCGGTTTCCTCTGTTGCCCCACACGGAGACTTTGTCTACTGTACTGATAGGAAAATATATTGAAAAGCATATGTGATGACCTCTTTCTACCTCCGCTACGCGGGGCTGCCAGGTCTGACTGGCCAGGGCGTGGCCGGCCCACAGAGGGGCTGCCATCCTGCTGCCTCTGCCAGGGGCCAGTTGGAAATGGACTCTCCGGAGCCTGGCCCATTAGGAGGCGGTGGAGGGTGGTGGGCGAGGCCTCTCTAGACTCCCAACTGCTCACATTCAAACTGCTGGTGCTACCGCTTCCCGGCTGGATACCCTCTGGGCCTGATGTGCAGTGTAGAGGTCGGGGAGCTGGGCTTGGCGCTTCCTTCCCACGAGGAGCCGAGGACAGCCGTTTGCTGCCCAGTACAGTTCTGACTCCCCCGGGGGAGTGAAAACAAGGCCTGGTTCCCACAGGCTCCATTTTGGCTAAGAAAGTGGTGGTGGCATGCAAGGCATAGGGTCCTCCTGGCACCCTGGACCCCGTGTGGCAGCCGGAGTGTCCTGCAGCACTTGAGGGAAAGGGACTCACTGTGGACCGGGGGCTCACCAGGTGAGGAAGGAAGAGGCTAGGACAGGGCGGCTTCTGCTCCTTCCTCACAGCCTCCCAAGCTCCTCCCATGTTAAGGCCTCGGGCTGCAGGTATGCTTCTAGAACTTCTCCAGCTTCTCAAGGAGAAGAGCTACAATACGCCAGAAGGAGCCAGGTAGGAGGCCGGCAGGGTGGGGAAAAGAAGGACTTAGAGATGAGACAGTAAGTCCTGGTCACTGGTAGGAGTGGAGGGAGTGTCTAGGAAGTGGTCAGAGAAGAAGAATGCTCTGGAAGCCATAGGGAGCTCGTTAGCTGGACACTGTGCGCTGTTGTCTGTGGTGGTAGCCGCTGTTGTGGGGCTGCTGGGCACGTGCCTTGTGGCTGGTCTGAACAGAGGTGTGCTGTCGGGGTGAGACGTGTGCTGGATTTCAAAGACTTAGGACACAGAAAAGGACATGAAGTATCCTATGAATGACATGTATGTTGATTTATATGTTGATCCCATGTTCAAATGCTACTGTTTGGGTATGTTAGATTCATCAAAAATATATCGTTAAAATTGTACCTGTTTCTTGTTACTTGTTAGTACAAAACTGGAAAATGGGAAATTCCATCTGTGGCTCACATTCTGTTTCTATCAGACAGCGTAAGAGAGGAATTGGTGAAGAGATTGGCTGGGAACTTGTGTTTGCCACCCTGAACTTGTCTGTCTGTGCCTTAGTTTCCCCATCTGTCTTAGGCTTCCAAAGAATCTAGATGTTTGGATATTCTCAGAAGCCCCCAGAACTTCCGGCCACATGACTCCTGGGGAAATCTCAGGGGCAGCCTGGCCAGAGGCTCAGCACGCCCAGCCCCTCCAGCTACCAGAGGACAGGAGTGCCCGCTGTCACCCCTGGAACGAGCGCCACAGGGAGTCATCAAACCATACTAAATAGCAGTTCCGCTGAGCAGTTCCAGAACTGAGAGTGGGGCCCTTTAGGGATTCACATCAAATGAGCTTCAGAGAGGCTGCGGGCGAATTAGGGAAGTGCAGGCATCGAGTTCCTGCTGCAAATGAATAATTGAGCAGCCTAGAAATACCACGCGAGACCGTTTTGTACCGACGGGCAGCGGACCTGCCTGGCCAGGGTCCTCGGGAAAGGCAGCCCTGGGCGGCACCTGTCGTGACCCCTTTGGGCAAAATATGGTATGACTTGTCGCAGGAAGAGAGCCCCTCCCTAATATCCTGAGGTTCTCTGCCCGTGCTGTCCCCGTCCCCAAGAACTCCAGCCTCTGCCTGGGAACCATGCTTGGGGCCGAGGGCTGTGTCCGTCACCGTCCCAGCGGCACCCAGCCTTCTCAGGGCTGCTCGGGAGGACTTCTCTCTCCCTGGAGACTAGCGAGGCTTTGGGCCTGGGAGCCTGTGTCCCGCTGGAGCAAAGCTCAGTTGGAACAAGCTCTGTTTCTCAGAGGCAGAGGCTGTGTTGCCTCTTCTCCGGCTCAGTTACAGCTTCACAGGCAACTCTCAAGGCTTCTCAACTGAGCCAGGCCCCATGCCAAATGGCCTGGGGTATGGCGAGACCTAAAGCCGCGACCCTGTCCTTACTCGAGAAATGTTCTTCCTTTGCCTGGTGAAAAGCCTGTTGGCTCCTCAGACTGCTTGCAGGGCTCTCCCCGGGACTGGCCAAAGGTGGTGGGTTGGTTTTATCATCAGAGGGTCTGGACTCCATTCCCTGAGGCCTGATGGGGCCCAGCTCCGTGACGTCAGATAGGTTTTCTCCTGTCCAGGCCAGGCTCCTGCTGGGGAGGCCGGCGCGCACGCAGCAGACTGGCCCTCTTCCCCCGTGTGTGGTTGTCATGGCTCCGGCCTTGGAAAGGAAGGAGGAAGGCCGAGGGGGTGAAGCCAGCCCTCTGGGAAGCATGCCAGGAGGGTACCCCCTGCCCACCCCGAACCACTGCGCCCAGGAGAGGGAGGTGGAGTGCGGTTCTCAGCGCTGTGGCCTTGGCGGACCAGCTCCAGTGGCTTCAACCTGGCTCTCCTCCCTAATCTTGCCCACAGCACCGAGAGGGCCCCAGTCACCCTCCACCTCGATGGCATCGTGCAGGTCCTCAACTGCCACCTCAGCGACATGGCCATTGGGATGATGACCAGGATCGCCGTCCTGAAGTGGCTGTACCACCTGTATATCAAGACTCCCCGAAAGGTGAGTCCCAGGGCCCATCAGCCCCAGAGGCCCTTCCAGGCTGGGCCCTGCTTCGGGGCCCACCATGGTTTTCAGGGCCTGCCTCGTGCTTGGTAGGCTTCTGATCAGTGTAGTTCTAGAAAGTCCCAGGCAGGCAGAGGAGTGACAGCTGCTGGAGGGTCCCGGGAGGGCGTGGGGGTGGTCTGTGCAGTGTAGCGAGACCCCGTTCGTGCCAAATCCAGTGGTGGAGCCGGGGGAGCTGACGGGCGGCCGCCTTCTCTGCTCTGCAGATGTTCCGGCATACCGACAGCCTCTTCCCCATCCTGCTGCAGACGCTATCGGATGAATCCGACGAGGTAGGTCCTCTGTGCCCCCTGCCGTCTGTGCTTGGCTGCCCGGCCTCCCCTTTTGAGTGGCTGATGAGACCTGGTAGATGAGCGGGGCTCGTTCTGTCGTTGTTTCTGAAATCGGCATCCCCAGAATTGCTCTCTTCCTATCTGGTAAAGTGCGTTGCTTCCAGGGAAAGCCGTGTTTAATGCTCTTGGCTTTGGGAACAAGGACTTCCTCCACTAGCCCTTTTCAAGAGCACCGGCTCAGTGCATGGGCAGAACACCAGCCTCAGGGGGGATCTGGCTCGTCTGTAGAAGGCGGGGATGTGGTGATGGGCAGCTCAGCTGTGGGCTGGGCTCCCGAAGGCAATGTCTGGCCCCACTTAGCTGCCTGACCATGAGTTAAATCGCTTCACGACTCTGCCCGTCCAGTTCCTTCTCTGCGCAGTGGGGCAGTACAGCACATGGCTGTGAGGGTGACCTGACCCTTGGGAGACGCCGAGTGCCGACAGTGTGAGCCCCTCCGGAGCTCTGGCTCTGTTCATTTCACCCAGACCTCATTCTGCCTTCTGATTTGAAATTATCCCTTTAAGCTTTGCTGGGGTCATCAAGAGCAGAAGGGGGAGGCTAGCCCAGAGAGGGGGAAGGAGAGCTGGGCCCTGCGTCCTTCAGCCGTCTAGGGGAGGCCCCACCTGTCCCCACCCATTCTCAGAGGCGTTCCATTCTGTGCAATTAGGCTAAGGCAGTTCTTCTTCAGGACTCCCTAGCCTCCCAGCCAAGGGGCAGGATTTGCCCCTGGGGTTTGCCATCAGCCAGGATAGCATCCCTTCTCTCCACGCATGCCAGCTCCTGGCTTCCTGTCAGATGCTGGACAAGTGGGCCTTGAGTGCTCCCTCTCCTTCCCCCTTCTGGGCTGTGGGCAGCTGTGGGCTCCAGGCAGAGCTGTGTGTGCCCCATCAGGCGGTGGGCATGGGAATCCACACTGCCCATTGGGAACATGAGAGGGGACAAGATCTTGGCAGGCGGCGGAGGGGGGCGGTTTCACTGCTCACAGCTTTTTGTGCATGAGGCACCTGAGGCTGGTACCAGGCTGTGTGGGGCCTAGGGTAGTTTTCCTGCAGCCTGAATTTGTTTTCTTGGACCTGAGCTGAAAAGAGATGCACACAGGCAAGTGTCTACCTCTCTGTCCTCTGAGGTACTCCGCATTTCCAGAAAAATCCAAAAGAGATGATCTGGGCATCTGCCCTTGACCCCTCCTGGCTATCCTGCTCACGTGCGTGCCCGCGCACACACACACACACACACGCACGCACGCACTCATGGTCTCTCTCTGCCTTCCCCTCAGCACCCCACTGCAGTGTGGGGCCCAGGAGGACACAGCCCAGTTCTGGCTGAGTTAGGGGTGACTCACTGCACAGTCACAGCCCTCATTTCAGTACAGAAAGGAACAGCAGAACTTTGCTGATTGGTTCCTTCCCTAGGACTTCACTGGAAGCAGCTGAGTTTTCAATCCTTTAAATTGAGTTGTTTAATCCCATCCAGCTCTCTTTGCTCGTGACGGGTTTCTGTGTGCGTGTGCATTTACGGGGAGCGGGAGGAGATGCAGTCCATTAAACAGCTCTGTTCGGGTTGCGGCTGTGGAAACTCGATTTGCTGAAGTGCCAAATGTTCTCGGAGCTTTGGGCATGTCTTGTGGCCTCCTGCTGAGAAAGGATTGCAGCAGCTCTTGGGGACAGTTGCAGGGCTGAAGGGGGGCTGTTGCCGTAACAGGAGCAGAGAGTCCCTGCTTTCCCATCTCTCCAGGGGAGGGAGATGGGGACCAGGATAATCGGTGGTGAGTCCTGATTCTGCCCCATCCTGGTTCTTCACCAGCTCCCATTCCTAAGTGTCCCCTACCCATCTCTTTGGCAACCTTGAGGGCATACTGTGTTCTTGGCAATGGAAATACAGCCATGAACAACACAAAGTCCCCCTTCTCCTGGAGCTTCCTTTCCGGGGTATCTAGAAATCACTCTTTGGTGGGTTTTCCCAGTATTTCCAAACACAGCCCTGATTTCAAATCAGAGCTCCCTGAGGTTTAAGACCCTGAAAGCCCATTCAGTCAAATCAGACCACAGCCAGACTGGTGGGGACAGGCCCCTTCCTATTGATGGCCTCACGAAGACTCCTTCACAAGCAGAATTTAGCTACAGTGTTACATCCAGACGAGGGGCCTCAAAGCTCAGGTTATCCCACTGTTTTGGGTGATTCTTAACCACAGCTTGTATGATGAAGTCATTCCTGTGCCAGGAACTGTGCTTGATTCGGGGTAGCTGGGGAACCCTCGACAGTTCTGCGGGGAAGGAGGTACTATTTCCATCTCACAGTTCAGAAAACTCAGAGTGAGGGAGGTGAAGCCCCTCACAACAGCTAGGAGGTGTGAGGCCAAACTCAAAACCAGATCTGTGTGACTCCAAAGCCCATTCTCTCGTTCGTTCAACCGTCATGCTTGCGTTCCCCCAAGTGTTGGTCCCAGCCGCCCACATCAGAGCCACAGGGAGGTGGGGAGCTTGTGTTTGGTAAGTCAGCAGCCCCATTTCTTGGCTGCCTTCTCCTGTTCCACAAGTTCTTCAGAACAGTTCTCCAGGTAGTATGGAGAGAGCTGAGGGTATCCTACAGAAGCTTCAGCTCCCAGACCCTTTGTTTTCTTATCGATTTGGAGAAGCTCTTTGAATATACAAAGAGGACCGGGGACATTCCATTGCAAATATTCTTCTCTCCCAGTTTGATTGTGATAAACTCAAATGCTTCTCACCCTTGGTGAGAGTCGCTGGCCTCGGGGAACAGAGTGTGCCCAGGTGTTCCTGATACACGAGCTGGGTGCAGGGAGGGGCAGAGCCTCAGAGACCCACCATGTTCCGTGGCCCCATTGGCACGTGGCCCTGCTGGGGTGTCTTGCCTGACATTGTCACTCAGTTCTTCTCCAGTGATGCTTGGTAGTCCACACGCTTCTGGCCCCCTCAGTTGATTCTGCTTTTCCGTCATTCAGGATAAGTGGCTGTTTCCTCAGTATCGCCTGCTCCTTGCACACTTCTTATGAAAATCCCTTTCGTCAGAAAGAATTTGCAGGTGTCCAATTAAAATTCTTGGCACCAGACAAGAAATCCTCCCATTAGCTGGAGATGCAATTACGTGTTTTTAAGTGAAAACGCAACCCTGATTTCCACAGCATGGAATGTAGGTGCTCAGAGCTTCCTGCCGGACCCTGGTAGGGAGGTGGGCCTGCTGCTTCCCCTGCCCGCAAGATGCCAGCTATCGGCTGCCTCCCAGCCTGCATCCAGAATCCTCGGGGTGTAAAGCTGGGCGTCCACTGGTCTCCATCTGTCCAAACCCATAGAACATACAGTGCCAGGAGCGAGCCCTGAAGTAAACTGTGGGACTCTCCCACCCAGGTGCAGGGCTTATCCCTGTTTCTGTAAGTCATTTTGTAAAGGCTTCAGGCCTTTTTGGTAGGTCTTACTCATCATGCAGCTTATTTTCAGTATTTTAAATTTTGTCGTGATGTAGAGTGGCATCCCTTTTCAGTAACATTTTCTCCCCTGGTGACAGCGCAGCTTGATGGTTTAAGAACACGGGTTTTGGGGTTGGCAGTCCAAGAGTCTGGTCCTGGCTCATCACTCAGAAGTTGGTTAACCTTGAACTTGAGCCAATGAGCTGGTCTCCCTGAGCCCCAGTTTGCTTATCCAAAAACCGAGAATAATGAGAGAGGCACCCTCCTAGGTCTGGCCTCCCAGGTGAGCATTAAATGAGGTCATGAGTATAGAGTACACGACACGTGTGAACACGTGGCAAATTCTAGCTCCTCTGATGGCTGGTACTCGTTTCCGTCAAAACGGTGATACACATGGAAATCAGGAAGATGGGCTCTGTTTTTTCCCCACATCCTTCCTGTCCCAGCTTCAGCTGCAAAAGCCGGAACAGAAGCTGGTCTCTGTCCTCTGTTTCCCTGCCTGTCTTAGGACCGCACAGACCCCGTGCAGATGGCCGGGTGGGCGGGCTTCTTTGGGGGCTCATTGTCCATCTCCAGCCATAGTTCGCAAGGGGAAGGCAGTGGCAGTAGGACCAGCACCCCTCTCTGTGTCTCCCCATTCCCCACCCACCTCCGCCAGCAGCCCCAGCCCGAGTCAGTGGGCTGTGTTTGGCGTCACAGGTGGAAGGGTGGTGCTGGCTGCCGTGGCTCCGGGGGAGAGAGGAGGGAGGGCATCAGCAGCAGAGGGCCGGCCTCAGCGGCTTCCGAGCCAGTTGCCCAGAAGCAAGCCTCAGGGTCCGTGGAGAGCCAGAGGGCACACACTCCCCTGGGGCCTCTGGAGCCAGCTCGCGCAGAGTCCTCTCACCTCTCGGAGCCGAGGTGTCCTTAACACTTCAGAGCAGAGTTTCTCATCCCGGGAGAAATGCCCCCTTCCAGTCCCCTAGGCTCCAAGGATTGGTGAGGAGAGATTGCTGAGGGGAGTTGATGGCTCATGATGTACAAGCGGAAAAAAAGAATGAGCCTTTTGTCAATGAGGAAGCCTGCAGGGTAGGACTGTGAGGTCTGCACGGGTGGCCGGGGCCAGTTCCAGGGCTGGAGCCCATGTGCCGCGTGTGGAGTGTGGCTGGCCCACACAGGCAGCGTGGCGCGCTGGCTGTAGGCAGTGATCAGGGGCATCTCTTCAAGCACCCCACAAGAGCAGTGACATACCCTGGTCCAGGGCGACCGGGGCCTTCACGGTCCTCAACCCCACAGCACACCAGAGGAGCGTGCAGACCCGTGGAGCGGGGAACCCAAGGCGTGGCTCTCACTTTTGCCACGTGCTGGAGGAAAGGGGAAACACGACTGACTTTGGGGGAGACAGGAGAGAATTTCATGTTTTCATGGTCTGGGTCCTAGGAGAAATGGAGAGGTTTTCAGTCTCTCAAAGGAGAGCGCTCACCGGGCTTGCCTTTCCCGGGGACCCTTATCACTCTGGTGTCGTGGGTCCGCCGCTTCAAAGGGATTTAGTTAGTGGCGACAAGGCCTTAGCCAAGGGGATCTCCCCCCAGAGCGAGGCCCCAGACTGAAACCATCCTGCTCGGTTCACTTTCTTACTCAGGGTCCAGGGTGGCTGGGGCTGCGCTATCCTGTCCCCAGGGGCGGCACGGGGGCAGGTACAGCTAGTGAGGTGGGCCGTCGCTCAGTGTCTGCCCCAGCAGTGGGGTTTCCACGCCATTACAGCCTCTTCCTTTGAGGGCAGCTCTGAGAGCTGATGGCCCACCCAGCACCCCCACCGCTGGCTGCCCTTAGAATCCACAGTGGGTGCTGGGCTTAGACCCCCACATCCGTGGAAGCGGCTGGGAGCCGGAGAGGGCGGAAGGCGAGGTTGATGGGGCGGGTGCCCTACTGAGAGCACGTTGTTTCTATTGTGACCGCTTGGCCTGGCGCTCTTGGGCTGCTTTTCATTATCCCCAGTTTGACTTAAAAGGACATCCAAGTGTGAGGAGAGTAACTTGCCCAAGCTCATACCGCCAGGAGCCAGAAGTTGGGTCTTTCTGTTCTAGAACATCTAAAAGCACACAAGAGCTGACCTCAGTGCAGAGCAGGGGTCCAGGCAGGTGGAGGCACAGCGTCATTCAGGCTGTCCCCCTCTCCCCTCTTCGGTTCTGAGCACTGAACCTTGACCTGCCTTGTTGGGCTGCTCGCCCTCCCAGGGCCCATGCCGAAGGAGTGGTGCTGGCTGCTGGGCCAGCGAAGGGCGGTGTGGGAAGTAGCCTGGAGAGGACCGGGAGGGCAGGCCTCTGCCCTGCACTGCCCTGCTCTCCGTGGGACCCGGCACGTCCCCGGCACCTCCTTGCCTCCATCCAGCGCAGTTGGCCTGCTCTGCGTTCATCCCGTCCAGCTCTGACTCTGTGTGGTCCTGACCCCACTCCCTGGAATACTAATGGGGCATGCTTGGAGTGGACTGTCTCCCAGAAAAATGGGGTTTGCTCCTCCTCCTGAGATCCCTGCCTCAGTTTTCCTTTCAGTCCAGTTTTCGTTGCCTCCACTCTCCAAAACAAACAAAAACAACTCCTCCTCTCCCGTCTTCCTCCGTCCCCTCCTTCCCGTCTCCAGTCCCCAAGATTCCTTTACAGTCAGGTCATGCCTTCGAGGCAGATACCAGCCAGAAGACCAAGGGGCCACATGTTGGGGGCCAAGAACGTGGTTCCTCTTGCCGAGAGTTCCCCCAACCTAGGAAGGTAAGCTGGGTCCCAGCAGGGACAGCGCAAACAGGAGAGGGCCCTTTCCTGCCATAGCCTCCCCGAGCCACCAGTCCCCCCACCCCCTGCCCTGGGGCCATGCTGAGGACGCAGGGCGCTCACCCACACGGCTCTTCCTGTGGGCTCTCCTTGTGGCTGATGCTGCCGCTTCCTTTGGGGGCTTCTGAGAGAGAGTGAGAGGAGGGAGGAACATGCAGGGAGAAGGGCAACAGGGAAAACTCAGGGTCGTACTCACAGTCCCCAGGGAAAGCCAGCCAGACCCACAGCCCCGCGGAGGCACCAGCAGTCACCGCTAGGGGTCCTGGGAGGATTTGGTCTTCTGAAAGGAGTTCTGGCAGCAGATAATTGCTGGGGAGGAGAGAGGACCGCTTTGGTGATGGTTCTAGAATTGTGCCTGGTGAGAAGGCCACAAGTGAAGGGGGACCCAAGTAACCGCAGCTGGCCTGGCAGCATTCGCTCTGGGGAAGGCAGGTCTGTGTGCCCACAGAGTTTTTAGTGTTTCTGTCTAGATGGACTCCTTCCCCTGATGTGCAGGTGAGAAGCCAAAGCTGGCAGGACATACAGGGGCCAGGGGGCCTGCTGCCTGGTGGCCCCAGGCTCCCGAGGAAGGCAGAGGTGGGGCTCGGGAGGGGAGAATAAGGGGGAAAGCTGGCCTCCCTGATAGAGGGCCCAGCAGCACAGGAGGGATTCCCTGAAGGAAAGCCAGTTGGGGACCGCCTTCCCCTGGGACAGGGCTGGTGGCTCTTGGGAGGCCAGGCTACAGGGCTGAGTGACCTGCAGGGGTGAGTACACTCCCTGGCCTTGGGCCTGACTGCCTGCCCCACCCCACCCCCCGCCCCTCTCCCCTTGAACTCAGGAAGCGATCGGTAATCTTACCTAGAAAGGCCAAGGTCCAGTAACCAGACATCAGCCCCACAGTGGAGCCATCCACACAGGAGCCACTGTCAGAATCCTCTGGAGCTTTTTAAAACCCAGATGCTTCGGCCTTGACCCAGACCTCCTTAATTGTTCTCTGAGGTCGGGCCTCGTCGCCTGGGTTCTGGTATTTTCCATTCACTTGCTGCCTGCCAGACCCTGTGCCAGACAGCCTCGAGCGTGCATTACCTTAGCACATCTCCACAGCAACCCTTCCCGGGTGGCCTCTGCTGTGTCCCCCACTTCACTGAAGCAGAAACCGAGACTCAAAGGAGGGAAGTAACTTGGTCAAGACCTCAGCTCAGATGCCCCTGGAAGCCTAGTCTCACACCGCCCCTCCTCCTGACATTACACAGGACCCCGTCCGTCTGTGTGTCCCAGCATCCTGGGCCCTCACACCCTCCCAGAGGCCTTGTCACACTTTGGGGGGACAGAGACTGTGTCCACTATGTGCTCAGAAACCATAGGAGGGGCCGTGGCTGGTGAGCCGCCCCTCCTCCCACCTCCGTTGGGCCCCAGCCCTGCCAGAGCACACCTGTCTGCTTGGGGCCGGGTGCGCCTCGCCGGCACGTACACTGGCGTCAAGCAGAGGCCTGGTGGAGGGCAGGGGACGCGGAGCCCGGCGCTGCTCTCCCAGTTGCCATGGATGGGTGCCCGGAGACAGCTGGGCCCTCAGCTCATTACCTGGTAACCGAGTGCTCACGGTGTGCGCTCCGTTCCCATGCTGCCTGGAGCACAGCAGGCCCTTCCCCAGCCTCTGGCTCACTCTCGGCAAGAATGTGTAACACTGAGCGATGCACCACCCCCACCCCCGGACAGGGGCCTGGCGGGATGCCAGTGAGCGATGGCTGACGCCACCAGGAGGGAGACCGGGATGGAGGGTGCCCAGTGGAGGGACTTGGGAACGGGCCTCCAAGTCGTCTTACCAGGGCCGGCCTTTCTCTTCTCCTCTACCCTCCGAGGGATGGAGGTTAGAACGGTTTAAGCAGCCAGAACCCACACTGTGCTGTCACTGTTCAGGGGACGTAACTATAAGCACCAAATCCTGGCCTTTCACACATATGGCACAGAACGGGGCACTTAGGGAAGGATTTCAAAGTTTTTTTAAAAATGCAGGGAAGGAAGGGGAAGGAAGGAAAAAGAGAAAAGAGGAGAAGAAAAGAAAGTCTCGATCCCTATTTGCGTGTGTTCAAAGTCAGGCCAAAAAACAAGATACAATCCTCCTTTTTTAAGTTGTTTTTGCTTTACTGAGATCGAAGAGGTTTTTAATCAGAGTGGTTTTCTCAATGGGAAATAAAACAGATCCGAGCCTAAGCAATCCTCTCCCGCCTCCAAATCTGAATTTCTGGCAGTGCTTTCCTTGCTTTTGCTGAAGGCAGGGCTGAAGGACCCGCCCCCCACCCCACAGGAGATGCTGGGCTTGGCCCACTCTGACCCTGTTCTGGCCAAAAGCTTTTCTGGGAATCCCACCCCTTTCCCGGGCCTGGCTGGGCCCGATTACTGCCTTCTGCAGCTCAGGTTTACTCTGTGTCTGGGACGGGACCCTCCAGCCCTGGTGCTGCCTGCTGTTGCTGGGTGCCTTCCTCCAGAGCTCCACTGGGGGACTGCTCTGGGGCCCGTGGGAGATCCATGGCCTTCCTCAGTACCCCCAAGGGGATACTTCCTAGGGCCGGTTCCTTGCAGACTCCACAGGCCACAGGAGCCATTCTGTATGTGGTCAGAGACTCGAGGCCTGACCCGCTGGGCCTGTACCCCTTGTGAAGGAAACGATCAGGCCTATGTGTGGCAGGAAGCAGAGGGCCCCAAGGCTCCCTGGATGCCCAGCCTCGGTGCCTCCACGCTTCCTTTCAGCTCCACTTCCCAAGAATAAGCAGCAGCCTGACCTGACCCAGATCTCAGGTGCAACCCTGTGGCCCCATGGCTGTGGGCAGAAGCATCACGTAGCCTTGGCAATGGCCCGCACCGGCCAGACCCTAGCCCCCAGGGCCTTTAGCCCGAATTCACCTTTCCTGCCAGCACCTAGCTGTGTCCCTTGGAAAGACTCGCGGCTTCCTCCTGACTAGGACTGGAGAGGGCCCAGTGTGAAGATTTCCTTCCCTCCTCGCGGGCTGGAAGGCTGAGCCAGTTGACATCTGGGGCCTAATCAGCTGACCAGGGGCCGAGCCAAACTTGTGACAAAAGTTTCTTAGAGATAAGTGGGTAGAGTGAAGTGGAGGCCTCTCCAGCCATCCCCTTGGCAGAAGCTCTCAGACCCATC
Organism: Enhydra lutris kenyoni; assembly: GCF_002288905.1. NCBI lineage: Eukaryota > Metazoa > Chordata > Mammalia > Carnivora > Mustelidae > Enhydra > Enhydra lutris. Next base: position 9,781,676 of record NW_019154114.1, read on the forward strand.
CGCGTCTTCCATTTCCTGCCGGGCGCTGCCGGTCAGCAAGTGTTCGGTCAGCATCTGCGAGCTGCTTCGCCCTGGGTCTTCGGAGTCAGGGGCCTCAGTAGGAGGCCAGGACGGACCCCCCGCCCAGGGAGTCGGCCTCGTTCAGCGCTGGGTCTCCAGCCATTCCCAGGGTGGCAAAAGCACAGCCAGGGAGAGTGAAAGAAGGGGGCCTTCCACAGCAAGGGGTTTTCCAGGGCTGCTCTGTGGACAAGGTGTTGGGACAGGGAGGGCCTAGTCGGACTAATAAAAAGAAGGAAGGCGGCGCCACCCTGGAGATCCGGCCTGTGGCCTGCTGGGGTGCAGTGCGGTGCCTGCCTGCAGGCGCCCCGTCCAGATGGCCGCTTCCCTCCCAGGCCGAAATATGCCCTTGGCCGGTGTCAAGTCTCCTAGAAGCAAGGGCTTGCTCAGGAATCTTTAGGCCTCCTTGACCTTGCTCCCCAAGCCACAGAGGGTAGGCCGCCCCCCCCACCGCCCCCCACCCCGGCCTTCCTCTCAGAGTTGTTTTGTCAGATGTTTTCCGCTCCCAATTGTCACCGACCCTTTCACTCCACCGATGGCCAGCTCACAGCTCACCCCACTCTGGGACCGGGACCCGGGACCAGCTGATGCGCCTTCCCTACCCCACTCGCCCCCCCCTCCAGCTTGTTGCCATGGCAACTGCAGGCACTCCTGCCCCTGCAGAATATTGCTTTCTTGTAACCTTCTTCCTCCTCCCTCTCCCCCCACCCTCTTTCTCTCACACAAAAAGAAAGCACAAGTGTTTTATATTCATTTTGCAAAAAGCTATGTAGCGCATACTAATTGGCGCGCTTCCTCCTGCTTTCTTTGAGCCTTGCCTCGTTCTCAGAGCCAGGACTGCAGGCCAGCGGAGGCTTGGGCCCAGCCAGCCTGCTCCTTGGAAGGGGACGAACTCCATTTCCAGCAGCTGAGCTGCGGGCCTTTCATCCAGGCCTTGAGCTGGTGCCCTGCGAGCAAGGCTGCTGAGGTCACCGTGTCCTTGTCCCAGACCTTCTTGTCCACAGACCAAAACCCTGGCCTGGTACAGAGATTCAAAGCCGGGTTCAGCCGGAGGGCAGAGCATGGCTCCCACTTGGTCCCTGTTGCTTGGTCCTAGCACCCTCTCCCACCTTAGCATTGCCTCCCTGGACCGCTCTGCACTCCCTGGGCCGAGGCAGAATCCTGGCCTAGGCCTAGGCCTAGGCCTGTGTCAGGATTATTGCTCCATAGCCTCAAGTTCAGCCCCTAGGGCTCAGTGGGATTTGCTGTCAGCTAGGAGAGCGCCAGCATCTGGATTGGATGGGCACAGGAGCCCTGGAATGGTCCCCACAGATTCCCCACTCTCTTTTCAAGCTGTTCCTTGCCAACCTTTTGGCAGCCCCTTCCTCTCTTTGCGTCTTGGATGCTGAAGGAGATTGTGGTGCTCTTCTCGGACTCCCATTGGAAAGAACCAGGAGGGTGCTGTGTGTGTGTGTGTGTGTGTGTGTGCGCGCGCGCGTGTGCACTCGCTCTCTCGTGTGTCAGGGACACGTGGTATTGTCCCAGGCAGGGCTAGCTGTCAGATTTTTGCCAGTCCCCAAGGACCAGAGATAAATCTTTCTATACGTAAGCACTAGCGGAGTGGCTGGGATGATTGAAGGACCTGTAGACAACATCTCCAGCTTTAATTGTGCAGTTGAAGTATAATTTACATTCATTTGCCATTTGGTGTTAAACTTTCCAAAATAAGAGAATTCAAAATATAAAATACACAGTTTTGCTGGCTGCTGCTCTCCAGTGGGACTGGAGGAGGTGGTACAAAGATGTCCATGGAGATTTTCTCTTTGGTAGAGAAATGAAATCTGGAGCCCGGCACATATGCGTTGGTGTTCCTGCCCAGTCCCTGAGCCAGGACCACTGACCAGGCTCAGCTGGGGTACCAAAAATCTCGTAACAGAAGGGGAACTTGGAGTGTCTCCTATAATGATGACAGCCTTCTGAGGGCGAAGCTCTGTTGGCACATGTGAGGAAACAGACTCCCCATCACCTGCAAAACCAAGTTCACACCTCTTTGTCTGGGTCATAGCTCTTGGTGGACCTGCCCCTGCCTCTAACTTTTGCCTGATTTCTGGCTGTGCCCCCTGTTAAATAACCAAAGTTCAACGGAGCAAATTTAAAGATCACAGTGACTTTATTCTCCAGTTCGTGAAACAGGCAGTAGCATCCCCATCTAGCAATAGAGAGAAGCTGTAGGAAAAGAGAGGTTTTTAAAGGCAGAAAGGGGCAGAGAGAGAAAATTATTTGCAAAGAATGTATTGTTTCAGGCAAGGTCACCTTTCTCAGAGGACCGGAAGGAGTCTGCTAGGAGGATTACCTCACTAGTGCTGATCAAGTAATTCCTTGTTGACTGGCCAAATGTTGAAACTGCAATTATGATAGATATTAAGTCTTGGTGTGTGCTGGGATTTAGCCCAAATGACTCCGTTTAGGGCCTGCTGTCTGCTGTGTAACACCTACCCCAACCCCATGCCCCACTCCAGAGCTGGATGAAAGCTCTGGTTCCTGGATCGTGCCACGTGACTTGGACTCCATGTCCGTGAAAGGTGGATGCTAGTTAGGAGAATGCTTTGTGTGCCTCCCTCTGCGCCTGGTTCCCTGGCGGACCGCTCTCCCGGTACTTCTTCGGCCTCTTGCTCCCCACAGGCCAGGCTGCACATGCATGGCATTGTAAGTGTTTGTTGACCGCCTGTCTCCCTCCCCAGGGTCATTGTCTTGAGAGGCAGGGCCATCCGGTTGCGCTTCGTCTCTCCAGCCAGCACAGCCCCCGGCCCACAGTGGGTGCTTATGGATCTGGGGGAGGGGTCCGAGGGGTAAAGTTAACTGACTGAGAGTCAGGACTGTCTGACCACAAAGCCCAGTGTAGCTTATCGGGCTCTGGTTTCAGGGCCGGAGTTGTATTTGAAGCAGGTTCCCTGATCCCTTGAGCAGGTCACTCTCTGCACCAGGAGACTGAGAGCAAATGAGGGTATTAATTCTAGCTGGAGAGGAGAGTTTTCTCCTCTGGTCTCCTGGTCCCTTGCAGCCTAGCCCCCGGGCTGCTCCGAGTGTGGGCCAGGCCTGTCAGGTGCCGGTGGTTCTTCACAAGCATCTTTTCTGGTAGGGGAATAAGTACCCGCCAGAAGCCTGGTGTGGGCCCCTATAGCTCTGTGAGGCCAGGATGTAGCTGAGTGCCAGCCTGGCCCCGGCTGCCCTGTGCTTTCCTCACTGGCCACATCTGACTGCCAGGATTTGCCACCAAGGAGATGTGTGCCTCGGCCCAGCCACACAGCCGGCCCGGGGAGGAACAGCCTGCAGCTCCGGGCCACGGTGGGGCTGGCCGATGCCGGGAGACGAAGGCACACAGGGCTCCTCCCTGAGTGCCCTCAGCCTTCTGGGGGGTCAGAACTAGGCACAGGATTGTGGGGAGTCAGCGAGGCCCCACCACCCTGGGCCGTGAGCACAGCAAGAGCAAACTGCTCTACACGTACCTCTGGACTGGGACTTAGGGTGCCGATTTGATTGGGGTTGACTTGATTCTCTTCTCTTTTTAGATACAGTTCGTCAACCATAAAATTCGCCCTTTTAAAGTATACAATTGAGGGGCGCCTGGCTGGCTCAGTGGGTGGAGCAGGTAACTCTTGATCTTGGGGTTGTGAGTTTGAGCCCCGTGTTGGGTGTAAGGATAACTTAAAAAACCTTTTTAAAAAGTAAAATGTACACCTTAGTGGATTTTATTATTTTGACAAGGTTGTGCAGACATCACTATCTAATCCCAGAACATTTTTCCCATCCCAGAGAGAAACCCTGTACCAACCAGCAGTCGCTCCCCATGTCTCCCTCCCCCAGCCCCCGGCCGCTACAGGCTATGCTCTGTCTCTATAGATTTGCCTGGTCTGAACATTTCACATAAATGGAATCATCGTACAGTATGTGGCCTTTTGCATCTGGCTTCTCTTACTTAGCAAATGTTTTCAAGGTTCATCTATTTTATAGCAGGTATCAGAACTTCATTCCTTTTCTTGCCAAATAATGGGTCCTCGTGTGGATATGCCCCATTCTACTTACCCATTTATCAGTTGATATACATTTTCGTTTATGCTGTTGTGATACGCAGTGAACGGTGCATATTTGGGCTTCATTCCTCGTTCGGGCACACAGGTCCAAAAAACCCTTGGAATTTCCTGAGAGTTGAAAATAATATAGGTGACTTTTGTTAGGTTAGTGAGGCAACATGGATGCCCAAAAGGATGGGGGGCTGGTTGCCAGGAGAACCAGCCACGCAATGAGAGCATTGAACTTCCAACCCAAGTTCAAGGAGGAGAGGGGGTCCGGAGGTTGAACCAGCTGACAACAGCCAGTGGATTTCATCAGCTCTACCTATGTGATGAAGCCTCCGGAAAAACCCATAGGGTGGGGTTTGGAGAACTTCCGGATTGGTGACCATCTGGAGATTTGGGGAAGTGATGCCTCAGGGAGTATGAAGCTCTGGGCTCCTTTGCACAAACTGTGCCCTGTGCCTCCCTTTTATCCGGCCATTCCTGAGTTACATCTTTTTATATGAAACCAGTGATCTAGTCAGTAAAGTGTTTCTCTGAGTACCGCAAGCCGCTCTAGCAAAGGACTCAAACCCAAGGAGTGGGTCATGGGAACCTCAGCTCTATAGCCAGTCATCAGAAGCACAAGTGACAGCCTGGCCTTGGGATTGGCACCTAAAGCCAGGGGGAGGGGAGGGAAAGGCAGTCTCATAGGACTGAGCCCTCACCCTGCGGGGTCTGCCGCTCCCTCCAGGCAGCTGGTCAGAACTGAGTTGAATTGTAGGCCCCCCCAGCTGGAATCAGAAAAAAACACATCAGAATCAGTGTCAGGACCTTAGGGTTATTTCCGTTTTCTAGCCGTGATGAACACTGATGGTGCAAACACATCTGTGTGAGTCCTGGGTGGACACGTTTTTGGGCCTCTTGGGTAAACACTGAGGGCGGAAGTGTGGTGACTCTGTTTAACTTTCTGAGGCAAGCCCTGAGTTAGGTACTCTCCCCTCACCTCCCTGCCCTTCAGACCGTGGCTTTCTTGGATGGTTGAGCATCTTGAGTGCATAGCCCGTGCTCGGGCCACTGTCTCTGTGGAGCGCGGCGCTGTCGCCCCCCTGGCTGTCTTTTCCCCCAGCCCACCCTCTCCCTCCGGTGTCCACTTCCGCCGCCACCGCCGAAGTAGAGAGTTTCCTGGAGAGCAGATGGCCGGGGCCTCGCGGCTCTGGAGCCTCGCCCTACTAGGCCCCCAGCTCTTGGCCTGGGCATAGGAGCGCGCTCGTTGCTGCCATCTGTCTAGGCCGCTTAGCCGCCGCGATCTTCAGCCAGCATGGATCTGTCCCCTGCAGGCCCAGTGGTCAGAATGTTCCAAAATTACATATACCTGCGCATGAGAGGCCAGGCGAGCGTGGGTCTCCCCGCTGGGCCGTGGGCAGAGGCATGTTGGATTCCCCTGTGGCCCCGGCACCCAGCACAGTGGCTGGCACTCGGGGAGGGGGGGGTTGCACTCCGGCGGTGCTGAGAGCTGGGGAGCAACAATGGAAAGGACACAGTTAGATGTGGGAGGTGATGTGTGTGTGAGTGAGCGCTGCGTCCAGCCTGAAGGAGGCTGGAGCATGGCAGGATGGGGAGCAAAGCCACCATGGGCTTGTGGAACAATTGAGTGCTGGGCGTGCTGTGCTGCTGGGAGCAGGCCTGGGGCCAGGGCTCACAGACAGGATACCAGAAGTGACGACCAGGGCCAGGCAGGAGGACGCATTGGCAGGTCACTTGCATTGAGACAGGAACCACTCTGAAGCTTTGAGGTGAGAACAGTAGCTTTGTCCTTTTTTTTTTTTTTTAGATGAAATTTGCCCTTTTAAAATACACAGTTCAGGGCACCTGGGTGGCTCAGTTGGTTAAGCGTCTGCCTTCAGCTCAGGTCATGATCCCAGGGTCTTGGGATCAAGTTCCACGTTGGGCTCCTTGCTCAGCAGGAAGCCTGCTTCTCCCTCGCCCAGCCCCCCACTCCTGCTGTCTATCTCTCTTTCTCATTCTCTCTTAAATAAATTTTTTTTAAATCTTTTAAAAAATATATACAGTTCAGTGGTTTTTAGCGTATTTACAAGGTTGTGTGACCATCACTACTATCTAACTCCAGAACATTTTCACCATCCCATAAAAAGCCCTGCAGTTGCCTTATCTTGACTGCTGTCACCATATTCCAGCCAGCCGGTCTGTCATGGTACACACGACCCACTCCCCCAGCCCCACTGTAGCCCCAGCCACCGATGCTCTGTGTCACTGCCATGGGTCCAGGACCAAAGCCCGTGGTTGCCATGGCAATTCATCTGTCCCTAGTCACCTGTCCGTGCCCAGCAGGCACCTACCAAGCACCACAGACAGTCCTGGGGGCACAAGTGTGCTAGGCCAGGCACGTTCCTCTTGTGAGCAGGGAGGAGTTGGGGGAGGGAAGGGGCAGGCAGCCTTCCCTGCAGTGTGCTCGGCGCCCTGCTGGCCGTGGATGCGCGTAAAGAGTGAGAGGGGATGAGTGCTGTGCGGGGGCAGGCAGCCTCTAAGGGCATGGGGGCTTTGGGTTCTGAAGCAGCCCTGGGGAACCTTGTGACACACAGCACCGACCGGAGCTCACGCTCAGCTGTTCTCCGTGCTCACCTCTCTGTCTTCCCTGGAAGAACGCGGCAGGTGGGGATCAGGCCCGTCCGTGTATGACCATCAAGGAGGCAGCTGAGAATTGAATGACATGTCTAGGAGGAAGTCCCCTTCTTGGGAGCCCAGAGTCCCGTTCTGAATGTAGAGGGAAGCCTGGAGTCACCTCTGGAGGAGAATCTGCTCTGTGACCAGACAGTGGGCCGAGCTGTGGCCAACACACCAGCCCTATGGCCTAGTGAGCACTGTCAGTCCCTCACAGGGTTAGCCTTGGGGCATGGCCACCCCAGGAGCCCTGGGACACACACCACATGGGCTGCACCCCGGTGCCTGAGTCCCACATCTTCCGGGCACCTCTCAGATCCCTGCTTGGGGGACTAGAGAGGAGTGGCGGTGGGAAAGCTCACTCCCATGCTTCTGACTCCAGCTTCCTTCCTCCACTTGCCCCCATCTTCCGCCTGTGTTTTCTTCAGTCCTTATCTTCTGCAGAACTTTCTGAGCGCTCTTAACAGCCGTAGTCTTGCCGGCTTTACCAGCCCGTCGCCCTCTGCAGACCCCTCTCCACCCACTGGAGGCGGCTCTCTGTCTCCACCCGCAGCTCTCCGGAGGCCCTTGTCCTTCATCCTTTGTTTTTCTCCCCCAGGTTATCCTGAAGGATCTAGAGGTGTTGGCAGAAATTGCTTCCTCCCCTGCAGGCCAGACGGATGACCCAGGCCCCCTGGATGGCCCTGACCTCCGGGTCAGCCACTCAGAGCTTCAGGTGCCCACCCCTGGCAGAGCCAACCTGCTGAATACTCCCGGTAAGTAATCCCCTTCTGGCTGCAGCCAGGGGCCCTGGGAATGCTGGTGCTCAGTCTCGTCCTAGACTGGCCGCTCTGGGCCGTCGCTCTTGAGCTCCAGAGCTCCAGTAGGGTGTGAGCAGTCAGAAGTTTCCTCTGCTTTCTGAGAGGCAGGCAGACCTTGCCCTCCTGTGCCTCCCCACCCCCGCAAGAGGCCCTCACATCCCCTTTTTCTCGTCTTCATGCTCCGTTCATACTTTTGAACCATCAGCTGAATATAACACCATCTGAATCAGCTGATTGTCCCTTTCGCTGGGGCAGCGTCTCCCCAGTCAGGAATCGGGGGCTTTGGAGCCTTGGGCCTCACAGGTGGAAGACTGGGCAGCCATTTCCTTCCTCATCAGGGAGCTAAAAATAGCCAACAGCATGGCAGGCAGCCCAGGCAAGAGAGGGGATGATTCAAACAGGATGTTTCTGGGCAGTCCTTGGACATGAAGATGGCCATGGTGTCCCTGGGGCTCGCCCTTCGGGGTCCTTCCAAATGGCAGGAGGATCTCCTCCCTAGGCCAGTGCCACTCCCAACTCCTCCCTCCCAGGCAGACGTCAGTTCCCTCCAGGGACGTGATCCTGGGAAATGCCAAGGATGCAAGTTGATAGGAAAGTCCCAGCAAATCTTGGGTGTTTGCCTGGGGTATGTCTTTGTCTCCTGAGTGGTTCTTGACATCCAGTTACAAGGTCCTAGATGGCTCCTCCTTTGATGCCGAAGCCAAAAGTCAAAAAGATTGAGGACCTTGCAGCGGCAGCTTCCGTCCTGCCACTCTAGCAGACTGCGCCCCCGGGGGTGCTCTGGTACCCTGCTCTGAGAACACCCGCTCAGCGGAGCCCCCAGGGCTGCCAGGCCAAGTCACAGAAGGCCAGTGCACTAAAGACATCTCCCTGGTGACATGTGAAGTCAGGGGCTCCCCTAGCTCCTGCAGTGGGGTGTCACATAAGACCCCAGGTTTCAGGCCCCTGCTGCTGCACGTGCTCTGCCTGCAGCTGGTCCCAAGTATCCAGCTGTTTCTGCCTGAAGCAAGGAAAGGGGCTCTGGTGGCAGCGCAGTTTCCTTCTCCTGTTTCCCCAGGATGCAGCGGCTTCCTTGCCCAGGAGCCCAGTTTCCTCCAGGCAGTCAGAGGCCATGCTTGGGAGGCTCCCATATCCTGACCCTGGGACACTCGGGGAGGTCCCCACCCTCTGTCCCGCAGCCCAGGAGTCCATTCTCCATCCTGTGTCCCACGTCAGCGCTCGGCACCCCTAAGTCCCTGGGACAGATGGCAAGAATGCCAGAGGTTGAGTGTGGGCAGCAAGGCATGGCATGGGGGTGGGGTCTCGGTGAGAGGGCAGAGGAGCAGCCTCGAGGGGCTGAGGGTGAGAAGTGACTGCAAGAGGGGCAGAGCGAGAAGGCATCCTGTGGGTCGGAGCCAGCCCTCAGATCTCCCTCCACAGGAAGCAGTTGTCCAGAAGGAATCTTCTCTCCTCCTCAGGGTGAGGGAGGCCAAACCTGAGGCAGCGCAGCCTCGGGCAGGGGAAGGACACCTCTGTCTCAGTCTCCGGGACTCCCAGATCTGTCCCTCTACCTCTAAGGTGTTTTTCCTCTTTCTCTGGGCACCAAGAAGCTGATGACTTCTTAAAGTGCTTACTCATTAGCAGAGGGATGTGCTGGCAAATGGCCCGGGGCCCAGGTCTGCTGGAGTGGGAGAGGCGTGTGCCCCGGGGAGGCCCAGACCTGGGAGCTCCAGGAGCCCCACCTCTCAGCTGCTGGGGAGCAGGAGCTGAGGGGAGTCTCAGACAGCTAGGTGCTCGGAACCCTGGCTCCTGGCCCTGCCCAGGTGGGTGGGCTGCTGACGGGGCTGAGGTGGTAAAGATTTGCCCCAGCTCACCAGGGCTGTCGGACTGGCTCACATCAGCCAGCGACACCCTGAATTCATAGAAAAACAACCAAGTGTGCCAGATGGAAGAAATTCCATCCTGGAAAGAACACTAAGGAAGTGCCTACAGTCAGTATCACTTCTTGCCTCAAGGATCCACAGCACTGTGGGCCACCACGTGCACTCAGCCTGAGACTCACATGTTCCCTGCAGAGAGTGTGGGAACCACACGTGCGTGCCTGTCCGCAGCTGGCACCAGATTTTTTAAGTGGGTCCATGATTTCAAAAGGTCAAGTTCAAACCAGTAAAGAGAAGAGCACAGGAAGCCAGAGCTGGGCCCCATCCCCCCTCCTGCTTCAGCCGCCTTGGGGAAGGCACTGGCCAGGCACCAAGGACGTGGGGGGTGGCTGTTTGGGTCAGAAAGCACGCAGGAAGTGTACAGTCATTCATCTGTGGGCTGCTCCTTCTCCCAGGGCTTCTCAGGCATGCAAGAGGGTCATTCTTTCTGTTTCCATCCGGGCATGCACGTGGACAGAGGCTACAAGGCCAGCCCCTCTTCCTGTTTGGATTTGGCTTTCCTCTGGCTCTCTAGGGCACGACTGTGCTGTGCTATGTCCTTTTAGGATAGAGAAACCCCACCCCCGCAGTGAAGGGTCTTTCCGGAAAGCCAGGGAGGCAGGGAGTGGAGCAAAGATGAAATCCTTGCGTTTGCAAGGAGCTCGGTGGCCCAGCCTGCTTGCTCCCTGGGTCTGTAAACTCAAATGGTGCAGGTTTAGTGCGAGGGCAGGGGCAGCATCACCACCTGGGAAGCTGCCTCAGGGGCTTAGAGGCACCTGGGCTGCAGTCCCTGGGGCCCGCAGAGTTGCCCGCAGGGGGCGTTCCTCCCACCAGGCCTTGTGCATACGTCGCCCCCTCCGGGGCAGAGTGTGTGAGCAGAGCTGATGGTCTTGCTTCTCCCACCACCACTTGGTTGCTGACCATCACAGAGCCCCAGGCCGGGAAGAGGCTCCCCTCGGGGGCATTCAGGAGGGGGCTACCTGGGTGGGCAGCCCTGAAGGAAGCCCGAGTCCTGCTGTCTCCTAATTGCGATTTGGTGAAATGAAATGGAAACAACCTCTTGGGTCTCCTCTGGGTGGGCAGCTTTTGTGCATTCTCTGCCCGTCTCCACTCAGGGACGCAGGCTGAGGCCCCCTACGCTCTGAGGAGAGGGGGTGATGAGCCCCCTTCAAGCCAAAGGCTCAGCAGAAGTAGGAGGCTTCCGGGATCAGTCCCTTATTTGAGACATGCTGGGCCCTCCTGGGCCCTGGATGTTCCTGCTGCAGGATAGGGAGCTGCCTTGGCCAGGCGCCACAGCAGTGTGGCTGTCTGAGGTCAGAGGTCTGCCCAGGACTGATGTTTGCCCCCAAAACCCGGTCTTCCCTTTCCTTTCCTTCCAGCCCAGCAGGCGCGTTCTTAATGGGATAACTACTTACATTATTGAGCCCTGTGGGGTTCTCTGGTCCAAGGTGGAGTTTCACCCCAGCTCTAAACGTGGGCAGAGATGAAATGTTCTGATTCCATTTCGTTCCTTATCATCCTGGCTGGCGTGGCCAAATTTACAAACAAGTTCTAGAAGAAACCCAAGAAGCCATCCCTGGGCATTGTTCCCAGTAGTAACGGTGACTATAATACATTAAGCTTGTTAGGACCGGACGCTGTTGTCCAGAGTGTCACCTCACGGAAATAAGCTGTGGGTTAGCCCCTCGACTCCTCACGACAACTGTGAGAGAAAGCACTGTTGTCATTCTTAGCTAGGAGAGGAAGGTTGTAGTAGGTGTTGGTGCTGACCCAGGAGCCCAGCCTGAGAGTCTCCTGTCTTCACCCCGACGCTTAGAGGAGAAAAGCACTTGGCCAGCCCTGGAAACTTCTACCACCCAAGGAGGGGAGCAGAGCAGTGGTGACCAGGCCAGCAGTCCATGCTTCTCCTGTGGGGCGGTGGGCCACGGCCCCAGCCTGGCCTATCTCTGGAGGGTAGCCCTCCTCTGCACAGTGACTTCAGGGGCCCCCTTCTGGCCTCAGTGGCCTCAGCAACTCATGCCTCCTGCCTCCACTTCCTCCAGCCACACCAGACGAGTTCCCAGCCCCAAAAGCCTTCTCTGTTGCTCTTGGAGCCTTAAAAGGCCTCCTTCCTACATACTCTTCCAGATGGCTTGGGTGCCAGGGTCAGAAGGCTCTAAGTTGTACTCATCTCTGAATGCCCATAGTTGGGCGCCCAGGAGGGGTTAGTACCTTTCAGTCATTATCATGCTGGAAGGAGGGGATGCCAAACCCGGCTGCCCTGTCACCAGCGCCATATCGAACATTCCCCTAGCACCACTGCGCGCAGGTCTTTGCTTGTCGCCAGGTGGACAGCGTAGCCCTCTGCAACACAGGCTCGGTCTCAGAGATGGCCCTCAGGCCCCTTCCTCCTGTGTCTCTCTAGTGCCGCCCTTGCCCCCACCCCCAGCAGCAGTCTTTCCTGGCGCCGCCCCTCTCTACTGCCCTGTCAGCTGGAAATTCCTCCAGGGCCCTGCCATGGCCCACTAGCTTATCTCTTCCTCTGAAGCAGGCAGCTGGAAAGCCCCCCGGATGTGGGTCACTGCCCAGGGCCGAGGGCTCCCCGGCCTCAGCTGGGCCAGCTCACAGCAAAGAAGGTAACTGCCCCTTAGATCGAGTCCCAAGGGTGCCGTTGTCACAACGTCTTCGCCACCCTTTTATCCATGTGGCCTTGGGGCCTGGGCCCTCTGATTCAGCAGGCTCCACGCCTCCCGAGACCCTGCTGCTTGGAGTCCGAGGCCTCCTTTTCTTCCAGCCCCTTGATCCCGTAAGGGAAGCTGCCCCTTCCCCACCTGCGTCCCTGGGTTCCGTGCCAGCCTCCCAGTCATGCAGTCCCCGCCTCGGAGCAATCCCCGTGCCAGGCACTGTGCTAGGCTCCTTACCCCCGCGGGGTTCCCAGACAGGAACTGGCCGCAGAGAGGGCGTCACCTTCTCAAGCCTGTCCTGCCAGTCGGCCACAGGGCCTGGATCTGCCCCGGCCCCCCGGCCTTTCCTCCACATGCTCTGGGGCGGCGGGGTCCTGATGCCCCCTGCCACGGGGGAGGGAGACGGGCGAGAGGGCAGGGAGCCAGCAGGGAGCCAGCAGGGACCCCGCCGGCTCTGGGCCGGGCCACGAAGGCTTTTGCATCTGGTTTTGTTGAACTGTAAGTCGTTTTGCCTATTGAGGCCAGAGCTATTTTTATCCTGACATGTGAGGCTCCTTCGCGTCATAGCCACAAAACTCAATCTAAAGCATCCCGGGGAAGGCTGTTTGTGAGGCGCTGTGCGGATCCTCATGTCGCCACATCAGGTTTCACCTAGCACCATCTGCACGGCTGGCTCCCTGGCCGCCCACCCCACCAGCCTGGGTTTGTACTCCCAGCGCTCCCGACAGCATCTGTCTGCCCCTCGGCCAGCCAGCAGTCACAGGCACTTCCTGCCAGAGCCCGCTTGTCCAGACTTCTCCAACGAGGAGTGCCAGGCGGGCGGCATTCAGCTCAGGGGCCCGTCCTCGGCGGGGTTGGGGAATGGAGACCCCGCGCTCCCGGGCCCCCTGAAGAGCGTGCCTCTCCGGAGACCCAAGGCCCGCTTGTCCTCAACCCCCTTGCTGGGCCCCAGCCAGAACAGCTGGCACCCCGTCTTTAGCGGGCCCGCAAGGCTGTCGTCAGCAGTGCCACCGAGCGACAGCCCCCCCGGCCCTGGCGGCCCCACAGCTCCTCGGGGCACAGTGTTGGGGCGCCTGCCGGGAGCTGGGTGCTGGGCTCCCGTCCAGGCTCTGCCTCTTCCTAAAGGACCAGCAGCACCTGGCCCAGGGCCCCCACCCTGTGGGAAACCCCAGCAAAGGTGGCTTTTGTGGGAGAAAAGAGGCTGGTTGCCCGCAGTGCGGTGCGAGGCCTGAGAAGAGCGAGCGCCAGAGGGGGGAGAGGCGGCCGCTGTCGCAGACGTGAGTTCAGCCCAGAGGCCCGTCATTCCTCGTAGTAGCACTTCCCGGCATGAGTCTGCTGTCTCTCCGCCCCACCACCTCCTCCCTCGCCTGCAGCCCTGATTCTCAGCCCTGATTCTCGCAGGTTTCTGTCTCAAGCCAGCTGGGACAGAGGGGCTGGTTCCTCAGAAAAGTGGCTGACGAGCCAGTGGGAAATGGAGGCTGGGAGAGACCAAGGAGGCCCTCACCCTGTCCATGGGGAGCCCCAAGGGGACCCTGTCCTCGACCAACCCACCCAGGAAGGGTTTCTTGCCCTTGCCCAGACCTGCCGTCTCAACACAATCGGGCCGGGATTGCAGGGAGCTTTCCAGGCTCCTCCTCGAGAAAGCCCGTTCTGGCGGCTGGGACAGCCTGAGGGACAAAGGTCCCTGCCCAGCAGCTGCAGGCCCCGGCAGCTCCCGGACACTCCCATCAGCCGGGTCTGGCTCTCAGGCAGGCGCCCGGCCCCCACTCGGTTTGCACCCAGCCTCCTGCTCTCCGTAGAGTCTTTACACAGGAGCGCTGGGAGGGCTGAGCTGTGGAAGCTTTCCCAGCAGCCACCGCACTGTGAGAACGTGAGTCATCCGCCAGGGCTTCTCCCAGATGTCTCTCTGCTCCTCTCCCTCCTGCTAGGGGGCCTCGACTCCGGGGGCTGCCATACAGGCCTGGACATTGAGCCTTAATCGTGTGGCCCGGAGGGGGCTATGACTAAGACCAGAATGTGTTCAGAGCGGCCCCAAGCCTTCTCTCCTACCATCTCAGGCCAGCTGTCAGCCGAGGGGCGGGCAGATCTCCCTCCCCAAATGTGGGGCAGGGGCTGGGGAGAGTCACAGGTGATCCCATCTTCTCACAGCCTGCCTGCCTCCCAGCAGAGCCCTGGGAAACTGTCCCAGATCTGAAGTCTCCACTCAAGAGACTTTCCAGACTGTCCCGCAGCCCTCAGTCGTCTATTCCAAGAGGGAGAGACGGGCACAGTCTGCCCCTTGCTGTGCCCCGGGTTCTGGCATGTTTGCTAATAGCAGCAGCCCCCGTTCACTGAGCATGGACTGTGCGGCAGGCCCCGGGCCCGGTGCATCACATGTTTTGTCTCATTTAAAGGGTCTCTTACTGGGTGTGCTTGGCTGGCTCAGTCTCTTGATCTCGTGAGTTCAAGGCCGACCTCGGGCTTAAAGATTACTTAATTTAAAAAAAAAAAAAAATTCTTTGAATGGAAGGAAAGGGGTTCTTATTGGCCCCACCTTACAAATGAAGAAACTGAGGGTTGGGGGAGAGACTTGCCCAGAGTTGGACAGCTAGTAAGAGGCAGACATCTGATCTGAACCAGGACTCCAAAGCCTTGCTCTAGAACAGCACGCTCAATGTTTCTGCCTGCCCAAGATACCCAGCTCCTTGGGAATGGACACCATAGCCCCACGTTGTGGAAGATTTCTTTATAGTCACTCCCTGTTTGGGTCCCTTTGTCCTTTGGAATATGTTGGAACCTAAATCGCCCTGAGCCTGGAAATGATGTAGGTTGGGGTTGCACATACAGAAGCAAAAAGGGGACAGGGACACAGGAGCCCTCACAGATGAGCTCGGAGAAGGTTCCAGTTCACACACACAGCCGGCGTTGGGAGTGTGCAGCCAGGCCACCACGGGGGCAGTGCGGGGACGGGGAGGAGGGGCTCTGGCAGCTGCATCTGTAGCCACCTCTTCAGAGATCGGCCCCAGCTGGGCCCGGGGTAATTCGATCTGTAAGAATGTGACACTTGATTCTGCAAACAGTCCCTCTGGGCCAGGGAGCAGAGACTGTTTGCCATTCCAGAGTCACTCAGGACCTCCCAGGCCAGGCTGTTCTGGGCAGGGACCCAGAACAACGAACTGCAAACATCAAGAAGTTCACTGGGGTCTGCCCTCGTACTGGGCTTCTTACTCAAGGCTTGCCCCTTGCACACAGTTCACAGGGGCTGTCCAGGAGGCTCTCCGGAGAAAGGACAATAGTTTGAAGGTATGGCTCCTAGTAAGGAATCCTCACAGAGTAATTCACAGCTAGGAAAAACAAAACAGAAAGGCACCCCTTCCCGTTCCCAGCCACACCGTGCAAGGACATCAGGGAAGTCTGAATTGAGCAAAAAGACAGCTCCTGAAAGGAGGGTTTACTGCTTCTCCGTCTTGGCAGGGCCTTCATTCCAGTCTTCTGTCCCTTGTTTAGGAACATATCGCCCACTAACCTGCTAACCCCAAACTGCCTCACACCAGCACCCAAGTGATGGGCAACATGGCAGAGCTGTTGAAACCAGCTGCGTGGACTCCCGAGACCACCACTCGTCAGCTCTGTGACTTCGGATAGTCCTCAGCCTAATTCACAGCTTCTCCACCTGTAGAATGAGAAGAGTAGTAGCCCATATTTTCAAGGATTATTTTGAGATTTAATCAGATGCTATGTGTGAAGGCTTTAGACATGCATAGCACGTAAGAAGTCCCTGGTAAATGGTAGCTCTTGGTTGCCTATTAAGATACCATGTTGCGGTGGGCTGCTGGGTGGCTCAGTGGGTTAAGCCTCTGCCTTCGGCTCGGGTCGTGATCTCAGGGTCTTGGGATCGAGCCGCGCATTGGGCTCCTTGCTCAGCGGGGAGCCTGCTTCCCCCTCTCTCTCTGCCTGCCTCTCTGCCTACTCATGATCTCTCTCTCTCTCTGTCAAATAAATAAATAAAATCTTAAAAAAAAAAAAGAAAGATACCATGTTGGGGAGATACTGGTCAAAGGGTACAAACTTCCAGTTAGAGTTTCATAAGTTCTGGTCATCTAACATACAAAACAGTGATGATGGTTAATATTACTATAGTATATACTTGAAAGTTGTTGAGACAGTTGATGGTAAATGTTCTCACAAAAAAAAAAAAGGTAATTATGTGCAATGAGGAAGGTATTCGCTGACTCCAGAGCTCTGTGGTGTCCGTTTTTTGCAATGTGTCCAGGTATGAAATCCACACGTTGTACACCTTGAACTTATATAATGGTATAGGCGATGCTATCTCAATAAAGCTAGGAAAAATACAATGTGAAAAAGCATCAGGACAGGTGGCTGGCATAGTTGGAAGAGCATGTGTCTCTTGATCTCAGGGTCATGAGTTTGAGCCCCACATTGTGGATAGAGATTACTTAAATAAATAAACTCCAAAAAAATTCTTGAAAAAAAGCACCTATAAAGTAAAAAGAAAGAAGATATCAGGTTATACTAAGACAGGTATCCATCCACATGCAAAAGAATTTGGACATCTTCCTCACACCATATACAAAAATTAAAATAGATGAGAGACCTAAGTATAAGAGCTATTTTTTTTAAAAAACAGTTCTTAGGAGGCATGTCAGTAAATTTTTATGACCTTGGAATAGGTAATACTTTCTAGATATGGCACCAAAAGCACAAGCAACCAAAAAAAAAAAGATAAATTGGACTTTATCAGAATTTAAAATCCTGTTCTTCAAAGGACACCATGGAGGACATTAGAAGGAAAAAAAAAGAATGGAGGAAAATATCTGCAAATCATACATTTGGTAAGAGACATGTATCTAGAACTCTTACAACTCTGCAATAAAAAGACAACCCAATTTTAAAATGGGCAAAGGACTTGTATAGACATTTCTCCAAAGATCTGCAAGAACCAGTAAGCCCATAAAAAGATGCTCTGTGTCATTAGTCATCAGGAAAATGGAAATCAAACCCACAATGAGATACTTCCCATCCACGAGGATGGCTCTAATCAAAAGACAGGTAATAACAAGTGTTGGCAAGAATGGGAGAAAATTGGAATCTCACACTCCGCTGGTGGGAATGTAAAATGATCTAGCCCTTATGGAAAACGGTCTGACAGTTCCTTAAAAGTTACATGTAGAGGGACGCCTGGGTGGCTCAGTTGGTTAAGCAGCTGCCTTCGGCTCAGGTCATGATCCCACCGTCCTGGGATCGAGTCCCACATCGGGCTCCTTGTTCTGTGGGGAGCCTGCTTCTCCCTCTGCCTCTGCCTGCCACTCTGTCTGCCTGTGCTCGCTCTCTCTCTCTCTCTGACAAATAAATAAATAAAATCTTTAAAAAAAAACAAAAAAAAAAGTTACATGTAGAGTAACCACGTGATTCAGAAATTCCACTCCTGGGTATACAACCAAAAGAAATGAAAACATGTTTACACCAAAATTTACGCATGAATATTCACAGCAGCATTATCCTTTTTTTTTTTTTTTAAATTAAGTAAGCTCTACGCCCAATGAGGGGCTCGAACTCATGACCCCAAGATCAAGAGTCACATGCTCTACCGACCAAGGCAGCCAGGGGCCCCACGTCATTATTCTTAATAGCCAAAAAGTGGGAACAACCAAATATCCAACAATTGATGAATGGATAAAATACGGTATATCCATACAATGAAGTATTATCCAGCCACAAAAATGAATACAAAGTGGATACGTACCACAATGTGGATGAACCTTGAAAACACTCCGAGTCAAAGAAACTGCCTACTGTCTGATTCCATTAGCACAAAATTTCCCGAAAAGGCAAATCCAGAGACAGAAAGTAGATTAATGATTGCCAGGAGCTGGAGGAAGGGAGGATGGGGAGCGGCAGCTAATGGATACAAGGTTTCTTTTTGGGTGATGTTTTGGAATTTGTGGTGATCGACGCACGATTTTATGACTATACTATCGTAAAATACACTGAACTGTACACTTTAAAAGGGTGAACTTCATGATACGTGAATTGTATCTCAAGCTCTCGTGTGTGCATTTTGTGCCCTGTTAGTGCCTTGGGCAGAGGGAGTGAAGATTCCTACCATCCCTAACACCTTCCCAACGGTGCTGTTGAGGTCAGGATGGGTGGCAAAGAAAAAACAAAGATCGCATGGGGTGTATGAATGTACTACATGGGGATCAGCCAGGCATTCCACCAGCCCTGCTGTCATCCCCTCCATGACCAATACCTTGCGGAGGGGACCCGTGCTGGGATGGGACTCTGGGGGGACTGGACCTGGCCCTCGGTGTATTTTCAGCTAGGATGCTTATCCGGGGCTACTCCAAATGTGCTCCTGGTTCTCAAGCCAGGAGCACATTTCAAGCTCCTGGTTCTCAATGTGTTCCTGGATTTGGGAAGTCTTTTTTTTTTTTTTTTTTTTTTTAAGATTTTATTTACTTATTTGACAGAGATCACAAATAGGCAGAGAGGCAGGCAGGGCCGGGGCAGGGGGAGAAGCAGGCCCCCTGCTGAGCAGAGAGCCCGACTCGGGCTTGATGCCAGGACCCTGAGATCATGACCTGAGCCAAAGGCAGAGGCTTAACCCACTTAGCCACCCAGGCGCCCCAAGGAACGTGTGTTTTGTTGACTGTCGAGATCGTATGCCTGTTTTACCCCTTTCTTCTTTTCGATTTCTCACTTGTCCTTAACCAGCCAAAATGAAGGCTGAGTGTATTTTATATATTGGGATGATAGGTCCAGGTGTGTTCTATAAAAATTTCCCAGCACGTAGCAGCGGGTCTCCCAGATAGGAGGTGTTCACTAAGTCACTGGGGGCTGGCTGGAGAGGGGGTCCCGTGAGTGGGTGTTAGTACAGTAAGCAGCTGTATTTGTTCTCATGTACTTGTATAGTCCTTGCTTTTCTGCCATCGACCCGAGGCCCTGGATTGAAGGTTTTCCCTCACCTTGCTGTGCACACAGCTGCACCCGCGCGCCCCGCACACACACACCACCTTTCTGGCATTTGCGATGGCATATGTTCCGTGGGGGTCCCACCATGCTGTGGGCCATACAGTAACTCTTGGCTCTATCCCTTTCTCTGCAGGTACCAAAGGCTTAGAATGTTCTCCTTCCACCCCCACCATGAACTCCTACTTTTATAAGTTCATGATCAACCTTCTCAAGAGGTTCAGCAGTGAACGCAAGCTCCTGGAGGCCAGAGGCGCTTTCATCATCAGGTCAGACTCGGCACGCTTTCTCTTCCTCACAGCCATGCTTTCTCACTGCACGCTGCGCCAGGGCTGCCAGCAGCTGTTTTCTCTTCCGCTTCTCTCCCCTCCTTTTCCTTTGCATTTACTCTTAAAGAAGCAAAGGCGCCCCCAGCTATACATCGGGCCTTCTGGTGCTGCCAACACGGGACAGGTGCATGTCGCCATTTCTTGAACGAACGAATTACTTTTCCACTTGTCAGGACACTGTTTTCCCTGGAGGTTAAAGGTCCTGTCAGTGTGTCCTTGTTGGAGTCTTTGGGGAAGAAAGTAGGTGAGCTGGATGGAACACAAAATGGGGCTCAGGTGCCCAGCTGCCCGCACGGTGTTTGGCCAGGGTTGGTGGCAGCAGTCGCTCTAGCGGAGCTGGGATCTCCAGTCGTGTGAGCCTGGCCTTGGCCAGTCCCAGGGCCCTGGCCACTCTCGGCCTCTAGAACTCCCGCCACCAACAGCATAGCCAGCTCTGGCCCTTTGCCGCCACCTCAGCTCCAAGTAGCCAGGGTCACAGAAGAGTGTGACCTTAAAGTCATCAAAATTTAGATGGGGCAAAGATTTCTCCAGGCTCCCCCACAAAGCCAGGGAGAGAAGTTTTCTGGAATAGTCTGAGTAGCTTTCAGTGCTCTACAGCAGTTGCTTCCTGTCAGTCACCTAGGGCTCTCACCCTGACCCATGAAATAAGCACCTCTGGGGGCGATGGGGTTCTAGAGCCGTCCAGGGTACTCAGGGAGCTGACTAGACAGTGGTCCGTACAGTCAGGAAGGCTCCTGAGGCACTCTGTGGAGTCTGGGGATTGAAGGGGGATTGCTGGGAAAGGGTCCAGCCTGTACGGAGTCTTCAAGTCAGCAAAGAACATTCATTCAAAGAGCATTCATTCTTGTGTGATCCACGGGGCAGGCGGGAGAGGGGCCCAGCCTTGCTGGCCACACCGAGGTTGGAGGCCTCTCCCCGAGGCCAGAGGGAGCCACTGAAGGGGCTTGGGTAGGGGGACGGTGTAACCAGATTTGTGTTTTTAAAGAGAAGGGGTGGGTGGAGACAGCAAGGCGGATGTGTGGGAGACCAGTGGGAGGCTGTTGTCCAAGTGGGAGATGGTGGCTGCTTGGGAGGGGGATGGGGAGAAACGGCACCATTTTGTAATTTGTAAGATGTATCATTGAGTAGTGACTGATTACATGAGGGCCTGAGGGGACAGGCTGTTGGGAGTGACACCAGGACTCTGGTCCTGTGATGGGAGCTCTGGAGGGAGGAGGGTCCCATGTTTGAATTGGAATTGCTTTGGTAACATCAAAGGAGAGATGATGACACAGGTTGCTCCCCGTGACTCTGAGAAGAGGGACCTGTGCCCAAGGGAGAAAAGTGGAAATGGATAGCATAGTCTTTGATTCATTCTCTCATTCACTCATTCATTCAGCAGATAGTATTACTGAGTACTGACTCTGCCAAGTACTGCTCTAGGTGGTTCCATCCTCGCGGAGCTTGCTTTCTTAGGGAAGAAGAACGGTCAGTGGTAAGAGGGGCAGAGGAGGTAGGGAAGGGGGCTGAGGCAGAGCCCCAGGGAGCTCCAGTGTGTAGTGGTCGGGGAGAAAGAGAAGCCAGGAAAGGAGGCTGAGAAGAAGGCCCTGAGAGGTGGGAAGAAGCAAAAGGGGGTGGCAGGAGGCAGCGAGGGGAGGTGAGGCCCACAAGCTTCTGCCGGAAGCCTTGCCAGGAGCCTGCCCCACCATGATGTGAGCCGAGGGAGGAAATGGAGGGAGCAGGCCCTTCCCTCTTCATCCAGAGCTGCCTGCCAAGACCCTCGTTTGAGGACTGAGGGTGGAGTTGAGGGTGTGGGGTCAGAGGACCGAGCTACAGGAGGGGACAGGCCCGCCTGGCCAGAAGGACAAATAGCAGGACTACAAAGTTTCTGCCCATTGTGGGGAGGGGCTTCTGATGGTCCAGACCACCAAAGGTGTCCCCGTGGTGGTGGGAGGCTGTCACGGCCCTCTTGCTCTTCTGAGGTCATGGAGAGCAGGGTTTCGCAGGCTCAGTGCTGTCGGCGTTGGGGCTGGATGGTCCCTGGTGGTCCGGCCCGTCCTGTGTGCTGTGGGCTGTGGAGCGGCACCCGCCCTCCCAGCTGGAACATCAGGAATGTTCCCAGACAGGGCCACAAGCCCTTGGGAGCAGAATCCTCCCAGGTGAGAGCCCCACAGTTACACAGGGACGGAAGCGGATTCTTACCCCACTCGGCCAGAAGGGGAGGACTTCCCGTTTTACTTCACATCAGGTTGGACAGTCCGTGGGATTGAAGTGGAGATTAGAAGTGGTTCAGGAGACCCCCCCCACTGGGAGAGCGACAGTCTGTCCCCACATGAGTGACAGTGTATTTTACATGGTTTTCCATACTGCAGACATGTCCATTCACTTGATGAGCTCCCCCTTGCCTGGAAGCCTTTCAGGCACCAGTGGAGAGAGAGGCCTTTGAAGAAGCCATTTGTAACTAGTTCCCCTCCAGAGAACCTGACTGTATTGGGTTTTTCCATCCTCTAGCAGCCTCCCTTGTCCCATCAGGGGCTCGGAGAGAGCGAGCTCAGAGCAGTCAGCAGAATGCCAGGCTGCACCAAGCAGAAGTGTGGGCAGCAAGGGCCCACGTCGGTGTCCTCCCCACCTGCTCAGGGACCCTGGGCTCCCTGAAGCTGGGGACCCAACGGCCACTGCATATTCCCATTTACAGCCTCGGGGTGGTGAAACTTTTCTTGCTTTGTCTAGTGTCTTCCTAGCCTCCTGGGCTGACCGGCATCCTCATTTTGTAGAGGGAAATGAGAGGAAGCCCCGTGCCTGCCAGGCTTGGTGGGAGCTGAGCTGTAGACCCTCGCGCTCTGCTAATTCCGCACCCACCGCTCCATCGCCTCCATGAGAGAGTGCAGCGGCCGGGCGCCTTGCGAGGCTTTGCACAGCCTGTGACCCCAGGCCCTGGCGTAGGAACCCGGTGGGCCGGGATGGAAGGAACCTCGGGGCTGGGCCCCTCCCACTTCTCCCTCCTGGTCCTTGGCGTCATTTGTCCAGCCTGCCATCGCCCCCCTAAGAAGCAGCACCAGCACCTGCTTCCCCTGAGCAACGCGGGCCCTGTGGGCCCACCGCCACTGACCAGCCTGGGTCACAGTCCCCACCAGCCAGTCTAGGCTCTCGGGGGGGCACAAAGCACAGCGTCAGACGTGGAGGAGGTCTTGAAGACACGGGCTCTCCGCCTTCCTGTGAGCCCACAGGGGAGCGAGTCCCTTCAGCCGAGTTTGCTGGGGAGGGGCCGTCGGGAGCGTCAGCCTGCCGGTCTGCTTCTCATTTCATTTCCTTCTTTTTTGCTGACAGCTTTAAAGAAAAGCATAGTAGTGGTCCGTGCAGACTGCTGAGATGAAGCCACAGGCCTGATAAGAAACAGTGATTTAACCCGCTCCTTCAGGTGTTAAAACAGTGAAAAGCCATCATTTCTACAGTAGTGTGTCTAGCTCGGGGAGCAGGAGGGCTTGCCGTCTAGAGGACAAGAGCAGCCAGAGTTGCTGAAGACAAACATCTGGTGGGCGTCTTGGCGTTGAGGAAGATGCTTGATTTCCCGCAGGACCCTGGAGTGTTTCCTCTCCCCACACAGCTTTCCCAGGCTGCACCTCCGTTGGGGGGGGGTGGAGTGGGGCCCCCGAACACCCCCCAGGCTCCTGGGCGGGTCAGACCTAATCTGTGTCCATATGGCCTTGTTATGGACATAACAGTTTAGCTGCGTAGTGAACTCGGGGAGGCCCGTGGCTCCAAAGCCTCATCTCGGCTAGACTTGCTGAGATGCGCTGTGGGCCCAGGCCCTCCTCTCAGCTGCAGGGGTCGAAGCTGAGCCCACAAGTGGGGAAGGGGACATGGGGGAGGGGTGCCAGACGTGGGCAGCCCACAGCCCTCCCCATGCCTCTCCCCCTTCCCTGGACTCCACCGGAATGGGGCCCATGGGTCTCCCACAGGTCCTCAGGATCCGGATTAAGATTGCAACTTCTGGAGTCCAGGAGACTTGGGTTCAAATCCCAGTTCTTCCAGTTTTTGGTCACGTGACCTGATCTGCAGTGGTGCCAGCCTTTCCTTTTGCAGAGAGGGCTGCGTAAGACGGTGCGCGCCGTCACTCTCAGTACAGGTTGGTGAAGGGGAGCTCTTGTTCCGCCTTGTGACACGGCCTCAGCCTCCCAGGGTGGTCTGTGAAGACGGGAGACCAGACTCCAGAGAGGGCAAAGTAATTAAGGCTTCTGTGCTGAGAGCTGGCCCTGGCGCGCCAGACCTGCGGCCCCAGCACCTCAGACACCCACCAGCGGCCCGGCCCCGGCCCCATTAAAACAACTCCGCCCCGAGTAGGTGTTGGTGCACATGTCCCTCCTCCGGCCTCTTCCCACCCTCCATGCCAATGCGGCAGAACAAGTGCGGGGCTGTTTTCCCATGAACCGGGCCACTTATACTCAGTAGAAAGGGAGAGGAGGGAGAAAACGCAGCTTCTTTGATAAACTGATAGGAACTGCAGCGTGATCCGACAGCTGTGATCCTTACAAGGCCTGCTTCTGTGCTGGGAAGTGAGCGAGTCTTGGGACACCCCACTCCGCCCGCCAAGATGGCCCTCTGGCCAGCCGTCCTTTGGCTTAACCAACTGTGCTTCCCCCACCCCTTCCTCCCTGCTGCCTCGCAGAGAGGACTTGCCAGAGAATGCTTTCTTTTTAACGAGTGCCTGCTGTGAACTCAAAGGCTCCAACCCCAGCCAGCCCCACCGATGGTGGATGAGGTCCTGAGCACCCTTCCCGGGGACACGGGTGCCCCTAAGATGAGAGCATTTGAAGAGCCTGGGTCGGGGGCCCAAGTGGGAGAGCAAGAGGCAGTCCTGCATCTTCTTCCATGAGACCTGTACCCAGAGAAGCCCTGAGATAAAGCTTCTGGTTCATTTTGGTCCTCCTCTCACCTCTGATAGACACAGGCATGGCAGCCTCTCCAGTTCAGCAAATGCTCACAGTCCCTGTGATGTACTCCTGCTGATCCTGCCCTGCCCCCCACCCACCCCCGGGTTTGCCCTGTGCTTGGTGGGGAGTGAGGGAGATTGATCAGCCGCTGAGATGGGTGGTAGGGCCGGAGGCCTAGGAAGCCACTGGAAACTGGACTTGGTTTTAATTGAACCTCAGGCAGGGCCTCAAGAAGCAGCTGTCTTTCTTGCTATAACTGAGGAATTCCACTTTGCTGTCCTTGTATGGTCACCCGTGAGACAGGCTGTCATCCAGGGCCACATCACCACTGTGGCCAGGGCAGCCCACACCGGCTGACCCGCCCCACCCCACTCCCCTTCTCACTCTGTGTCCTCCCAGTCCTTCCCAGCCCCCGGAGCTCATTGACGTTGGTTACCCCCCTACAGTTTTCAGAGGCGCCACTTGTCGTGCCAGGGGGCCCTTAGCCAGGCGCCCCTACCCAAAGCCCACCGTGCTGATGCTAATGCAGGATGAAGCCAAGTAACGTGGCAAGACCCAGATCGCTGGTTCGAGCGGTATTTTAGGCTAACACACCTTGCCTCTGGCCCCCAGCCCACAGGAGAGAGCTTCTAAGAGGCCCTCCTTGCTTTCTTTCACTCTCCCCTTTATTTTTTTTTTATTTTATTTTTTATTTTTTTTTAAAGATTTTATTTATTTATTTGACAGACAGAGATTACAAGTAGGCAGAGAGGCAGGCAGAGAGAGAGGAAGGGAAGCAGGCTCCCTGCTGAGCAGAGAGCCCGATGTGGGACTCGATCCCAGGACCCCGAGATCATGACCTGAGCTGAAGGCAGCGGCTTAACCCACTGAGCCACCCAGGCGCCCTCACTCTCCCCTTTAATGGGGTACATTCATTTGCTCCAAATAAAAATAAATTGCCTTGACGAACATGTGCCAGCCAGAGTGTGTCTGCTAGAAGGGACCCAGAATGCAGGTGGGGTTTGAGATTTTACTCGTCTGAAGCCATACTGGTGGGGTCCCCAGCTGAGGGGAAGGAGACAGGACCTGAGCCGGGTTGGAGGAATTCTTCCAAGGAATTTCTTACTTTCCTCTCAGAAGCTTCTCTTCTCACTGACTTGAAGTAAGTCTGCCTGACTCCTGTGTGCATCTTCTGGAAGTTTCCACAGTCATTCTTTCCCCAGAGACCAGGGGCCTGGGGTGCTTTTGTTGAGATGCAGGTCTGCAAAGGGAGTGTGTGGCAGAAGCTCTTTTGCACAGCCTGCTCTTGGCTTTGATCTAACTGGAAGCAGCACTGAGAGTACGTGACTGGCGGGGAGGCACGATCTGACACGCCAGACAAGACTGAGAGAAGAGTCCGCCCTCGAAGGTGAAATACGAAGATGTCCTTGGGGAGGGCGAAATTCAGGCAGCCCAGAGAGCCCGGCCTGGTCTATTTCCACTGTCTCCTAACCCATGGAAAGGTGCCACCTCCCAGCACCTCACAGAACCATCTGTGACCTGTGAGGGCTTGGGACCTGGAAGCAGGCTAGTGGCTTTGCTCTGCCTCCTCCAGGCAGTCTCCAGGGTCCCACTGTCTCTCTCTCTCTCTCTCTCTCTCTCTCTCTCTCTCTCTCTCTCACACACACACACACACACACACACACACACACACACACGGGCACTCCCTGTAAGAAGGGCGTATTTCCTTCCGGAAAACGGGAACCACATGTGGGCCCTGTCAGCCAAGGCTGGGATTAATTAGGTCCTACGGCAGGGGACAGAGGAAGTGCTGGCCAGAGGGAGCCCTGCACGGTGTGTGCTGAAGTCTGAGGAGCTTCAGAGGAAAGCATCTCCATGTTTCAAGGGTTCTAGTGGATCCCTGTGACAGGGGACTGGAAGAAGGCCAAGGGTCCGCTCCCTTTAGCAGAGCTTGTGGGAGGTTAGAGGTCACAGATGAACTTGGTGGGAGGCCATGTGACCCGAGAAGCCCCTGTGGACGGGGTGAGGGTTCAGGAGGGACTGGCGGGAAAGGTGTCTCGGTGCCCCTGCACGGCATGCTTCAGACCCCCAGCACGTGGGTGCTGGCACCTGCTCTGTTCTTCCCAGCCTCAGCTTAAAAGCACTTTCTGGTAGTCGCCACACCTACAAAGCATCAGCTCCCCAGCCCATGGCTCAGGCAGCCTGCAGGGCTGGGGGTGACTGTCAAGAGCCATTGCCAGTGGCTGAAAACTTGATAATGAATTTCCTTCTGAAGCTTGAGAGCTTTTCCGGATGGAATCGGCAGTACTGTCTGGATCTGTTTATATTTTACCTAAGGATGCCAGGAAACCAACAAAGTTTTGACCTTGGTAAGTCAGATAGCTTAGTTAATTCGCACGTAGCTGACGGCTATCATAAGGTAGCATCTTAACAAAGTAGTGGCAGGAATTGGCCACTAGAAGTCGTTTCCATCCTCCTGCCTCCTTGGGGTAGGGCTGCATCTGAGCCAGGACAGACAAAAGGGTGTCCTTGCTTTTAAAGGTGCCTCTGAACTCCTTCTGGAACAGCAGTTCCAGAGTGAATCCCGTTCACCCATCGTAGAATGTTTCTTAGGAAGCTCTTTCTTTTATCCTGGTATCATTTCAGCTTAGGTTTTTGGGGCCTCTGTGTGGGTTCTCCCCTTTCTCCCCACAAGTGGTTTCCTTTAGCAGGTAGCCATGAAAACACACGCGCGCGCTCACACACCCTGCTGCCGCGCACCCCCCCGCCCCCAACACACATAGACCCTGCCCCTGTCTTCCGAAAAATATAGAGGAGGTCTCTATCGTGTGCAGTTTGTGAAATTCTGCCTAGAACAGCTGCTCCTCCACAGAGGAGGGTTCCTGTCTCAGCCTGCCTGGTGGTTCTGTCTCCAAGGACTCTCACCTGGGAGAAACTTGGCGCTGAATTGAGCCTCCAAAGGCGAGCACAGGCCCACGAGGAGTACATATGGCCCTCGGGGAAGGGTGCTCTGTAACCCAGGCTGTGATGGCCCACTGAAGCGGCCCTTGGGGTCCAAAGTGGAGAATGGCACTTCCTTTAAAAGTCGGCAGCTTCAGCTCCCAGGAGCGCCCCCCCGTCCCCCGTCCAGGGTCCTGCTCCACGCTCCATGGAGCTGCTGGGTAGCCAGTCAGAGACCCCAGAGCGGGGTGTCCTGGTTTCTTCCAGACTGGGGGGTGGAGGCCATTTAGGAAAACTGCGGTTTCCAGTCTGGACTCTGCTTTTCCTCAGCCCTCACGGGAAGGAAGCTGTGCTCCCTCGTGGTATCTCCCTTCCACCAGGGGTGTTAACCCACAGGAAATGCCCACCAAGACCCTTCCTGATGTGGCCACCAACGCCTCTGCCAGGGCTGTCATGCCGCTAGCCACCACCTCCCATGCAGACGTGAAATGCTGAGTAAATCTGCACGTCCTTTCCTGCCTGCCTTCTGGGCCCTGGCCTCCAGCCTGCGGCCCGTCCGTTATCCTGGCCTACTTCCGGTCTATATTTAGATGACATAATCTCATTGGAACTGCTTGGTACTTGGACTCTGAGTGTCTTTCTGGGTCTAAATCTCTGTTTCTACTTGCTCAAGTGGATCTGCCTCACCCCCCTACCCACCTTCTCCCAGATGATAAGTTCTACCTTCCGGGTCACCGCAGTTGCTCGCACCGTCCACGTTAACCTCTCTCGCTGAAGCTGGGCTGGGATGGATTTCAGGTGCACTCCAGAGTCTTCCCTCATTTCTCCCTGTCCCCTGCCGGGCGTCCCATGCTGTCTGTTCTGAGCCTTTCCTCTCTCTCCTCTCGGAGGCTGCTATCCCATGAGCTTAGTGTTCCCTCTTTCTCCATTTCCTGGGCCACGCACCCAGCTCCAGCCCTCACACAGGATGGGTTTCCTGACATGGAGACACCGGAGCCTCCTTGTCGTGCTCCCCCAGAGAGCTGCTGCCTTCGTCTGTAACGGCACACCTGTTTCCAGTTCATCCTCAGCCTTGTCGTCAGTGAACTTGTCCTCAGAGGGGCCCCTGTGCCCCAGTCTGCCACCTGAGTATCCAGCCCCTCCCCATGAAGGAAGAAGAGCCCTTGTGTGGCTTCAGCGGAGCACGTGTCTCAGAAACTGCCCCATCCCTAGGAGTTCTGGCTGGTTTTCTGCTCTTTCTGCTTGTTCTGCCATCTCTGGCAAAAAAAAAACCCTTCCCTTCTTAACCGGTTCAGTGCCCGGATCTGTCTTCTTCCCTCTCCCAATCAGGGCAGTGTGGCAGCTTTACCTCCCTCCGAGCCTTGATGCCTGTGATGACTTTTTCGATGTAAATTTTCATTGAAAAACAACATACTGTCTCAGTGTGCACAAATCATAGGTGTACTACCACTCAGTTAATTTTCACAAAATGTCTACACCCAAGTAACCAGCACTCAGATCAAAAAGTACAGCATTTCTGGCACCCAGGGGTCCCTTTCATGTCTCCTCCTAGTTAGGACCCCTTTCTTCCTCCCCAGAGTAGCTACTATCCTGACTTCTAACACTACAGGTTTGTTTTACCTGGTTTTGAACTTGATATAAACTGAATCCCGCAGTTTGTACTTTGACAAAGTGGCTTCTTTTGATGCGTTTTGTGTCTGTGAGAGTCGCCCTTGTTAGATGTGCAGTAGTTAGGGGCGCCTGGGTGGCTCAGTGGGTTAAAGCCTCTGCCCTCAGCTCAGGTCATGATTCCGGGGTCCTGGGATGAAGCCCCGAATCAGGTTCTCTGCTCAGTGGGGAGTCTGCTTCCTCCTCTCTCTCTCTCTCTCTCTCTCTCTCTCTCTGCCTGCCTCCCTGCCTACTTGTGATCTCTGTCAACTTTAAAAAAAAAAATCTTAAAAAAAAAAAAAAAGGTGTGCAGTAGTTCACACTTCTGGAGAGTGTTCAGGGTATGAAGATACCAGGATTTGTGTACCCGTTCTGCTCCTGTCTGGGCCGTGGCTTACTTTCAGTCTGGCGCTGTTAACGTGAACACACGGGTACGTTCCTCTTAGACACATGTCTAAGAGTGGCTGGCTCAGAGCCCTACATGGTTTAGCTTTGGGAGATATTTCTGGGGTGGCTGCATCGGTGTCCATTCCCGTAGCCTGTCCGGGAGCTCCACAGCTCTCCCATCCTCACGAGCGCCTGCTGTCATCAGTCTTGGCTTCTAGCCCTTCAGGTTGGTGTATGGCGATACCACTTGTGGTTTTAATTTGTGTTTCCCTGAAGACTAATGGAGAACTTCTCATCACTTACTGGCCTTTTGGATATCCTCTTCTGCGATGAGCCTTTTCAAGTTACTTCCCCATTGGGTTTTGGTGCTTATTTGTTAAAGTTCCGTATATATTCTTTATGTATTCTGGATTCAAGTCTTTCTCAGATGTACACCCTACAGTCCTCTTCCTCTACTCCGCGGCATGCCTTATCGTTCTCTTAATAGTGTCTCTTATAAGTAGAAGTTACTGATCTTTAATGTTGCGCAGGTGATCAGTTTTTCTTCACAGTTAGCGTTTATGTTTTGTGGTGCTTTTTCAGGGGATTAGGAGCTCCTGAAACGAACCATAAAGCTGCCTGTTTCTGGGTGACGTTTGTCCAGCATTCTCACCGAGCTGGAATATTACTTCACCTCCTACCCAAGGTATTATTTCTTAGCTCTAGCCAGGGTCTTGGAGGCCGCCTAGTCCAGCCTGCTGGTGCTTGTCAAAGCAAAGATACCGAGTCCCCCTCCATCCTCCCAGCCAGCTGAACCCCAACGGCTTCTGGTGCGGCCCGGCCGGCGGTGGTCTGCAGCCTGGGGTCGGGAACCGCACACCTAGCCATATCGGTGGGCGCTCTGAGTGACAGGAGGCAGGAACCCAGGTCACAGGTACCACAGTGAGCGAGGGGCTTGACGAGCCTGTGTGACCAGACAGAGGCGGAGTGCAGCCCGATGCAGGAACTCGGCGTTTCCCAGCAGTGCAGTCTCTCTTCTCGGCCCTTGTTTGGGGTCAGCCTTGTTGTCTTGGTCTCTTCAAGGGTTGGGGACATGGCCACCACGTCCCCGCAGGCTGTGCTCAGTCAGTGGCTCCCGCTGGGTCATGCGCCCACCCCGTGGGCCAGCGGCAGCCCGACCAGAACCCGCGTGGAGTGGGGAGCAGCAGGTCTCCAGAGGAAAGGGGCCGCTCTGCCCACGAGAAAGGGAAGGATTTGCCGACCGGCAGCAGCCCCGGGGGCCCGCCGGCGTGTCTGCTTCCCCGAGTGGTTGTCTCACGTGGAGAGTGAAGATGCGGGTCGTTACTCTCGCCTGTGAATGCTCGGGAGGGTGTAATGACGTAGCAAGAAATGTTCCGAAGCGTGTCCGGCACCCGATTGCTGTGACAGCGGTTGTGATGAGTGGCATCTGCCGTCTCCATGCTGCCTGAGCTCGGAGCCCGGGCCTGGGTGGGTCGCTGGCCGCCGCCCCGGGCCGCCCCCCGGCCCCTCCCTGCCCGGCCGCTTGCTCGCTCTGACACGGCTGCTCCCTCCGTGGTCTGGGGCTGGCGCTTCTGAGGAAGGGTGAGGGAGAAAGCCACTGAACAAACCAACACGTGACCCCGGGCGTCTTCTCTTCCTCTACCCCTGACCTCCACCCTGCCCTGTTCAGGGCGGCCCAGTCAGGGCTCCTGACTGTGCGGGACAGAAAACCGGCTCTCACCGTGTGTCGAGAGACAGGGTGGGAGTATGCGGTCAGGGACAAGGATTGGCTCGTGTCCTCAGGACTTGGTCTCACCTCCCCCTGCGTCAGCCCCCCGCGGGCAGGCCATCCACCTGTGGCAGGACGGCGCCGCCTTCAGCTGCAGTGCTGGGCTTGGGGCTCACGGACCTGTCGCCGTGGCCAGGGAAGCGCCGTGCCTTGGTGGTCCGGGACCGGATCGTGGGCCCGCCCGCAGGTGCAGGGGGAAGAGCAGTTGTCCACGGGAAGCAGCACCCCAAACCGCAGGTGGGGGAGGCAGCTCCAGCTGGTGTCCATGCTGTGGTTGAGATCCGTATGCGGCCTGAAGGGGGACGTGAAGCGGGGCCCACGGTGGGGCGACAGCAGGAGCCAAATCCCCCCTCCATCCAGGAAGGGGGGAGGGGCGGGGCTGTGTAATGCCTGGAGACCCTTGACCCTCCCAGAGACCACCCCAAGGGCAGGCAGGGGAGCCTCCAGCTGATCCTTCTCTGTGGCTTCTTTCCTTTCGAACACTGCGCCCCGCCTGAGGCTGTAGGCCATGGCCTGTGTGGCTGGCTGTGGACTTGGAGGTTAGACACAGGATTGAAGAGAGACCAGGAGAGTCTCTGTCTGGATTTTAGGCTTGGTTTGGAGTGGTCAGAAGAGACCTTACAGATCAACTGAATCTTTCACACAGGAGGAACGGAGGGTCTGATTTTTCCAGACTGTTTGCACGTGCTGCCTTCATACCACAGCCTGGGCTAGGCAGACCCAAGCCGAAACAGCACAACATGCAGACAGAGACTCAGATGGGCCTGGGGTGCTGTCAGAGGGACAAGCTCAGGCTAGCCCCACTGGGACTAAGGGTCAGACATTCACTCTCCACAAGGTCCTTTCCATGACTTCCTGGAGTTCGTGCCGTCTGCCGGGCCCCATGCCAGCCCTGCGCATGCACTAGACGGAGAACCCATCCCTCCCTTCACCAAGGGAGCAGTTTAGTGACATAGGCAGACAGGTGACCAGTGACCGAGAGATATGTGTCCTTGCTGTTGTGATCCGAGCTCTGGAGGAAACTGCAGAGGGGAAGGGTGGTATGCGGTGGGGTGGGGGGGGTCCTCAGGTTTGGGCTTTATTAAGTGGGGGTACCCCACAGCTTCAGGGGAGCCAGGAAACTGTGACCTGGATCTGATATTTCCTTGGAGCATAAAAGTGTGCCCTAGTTTTTCCCTCTCCTCGGGCTCAGCTGAAGCTACGCCAAGAATTGGCTTTTAAAGGCTGCCTGAAATCAGTCTGCAGCCAAAAATTTATAGAGCCGGTGCATTTGTGACCTTGTTGAAAGTGCTTACTGAGGAAAAAATCAAGGGGGTAGGATTTGGGGATTTTTTTTTTTCCTTTTTAAAATTTAAAAAACAAGTCAATTTGGCCCTCCTCTCCCCATCCCTTCCCCTCTTGGCACATTCCTGTCCCAGAATGCCTGAGTCCTCCAAGCCCCACTGAGCTCATCTCTTCCATTTGTCCACTCCTCCCCCATTCCCCAATCCTGCTCCATCCCCCCCATGCTTCAGGAATGAAAAATACCAAGTGGGTTAAAATAAGGAGCCTGGGTATAGCCCTGGAAATTAGGCCACAGCTGTCAGGCCAGGCGAGAGTCCTGTCTCTGAGAATGGAAATGCCTGGAGCAAGCACCCGGCCCCTCCCCTGTGAGGACCGATAAGAGGTTCTGCCCCAGCCCTGCCCCCACCTCCCCAGGGGGCGGCCAGGAAATGCCATTTGTCATTGAGCGGACCTGTCTCAGTGCCCACTGGCGAATACACCATGGTGGGCAGAGCTGGTCCCTGCCCTCCCAGGGACATTCACAAACACCAGCAGCAATGGTGGTCCGGGGGAGCATATGGGGTGGGGGTAATGCCCAGCCCCGATGGAGGGGTCCAGGAAAGCTTCGGGAAAGAGACACTGTCTAACTGAGCCAAGAAAGAGAAGTAGGGACTGGGTGAGGGTGAGGAGGAGAAGAGGTTTCTGATGGAGCCAGCAGTCTGCTCAAAAGCCATGGGGCCCATGCCCTGGCACCCCAAGGAGCTGGGAGTGCCCCCTGGGACCTCTGGCTGTCTCATGGGCAGCCCTGGGGCACCTGGTGGACCACTGAAGGGCCTGAGCAGGTTCAGAAAGCTCTCTCCACCTGCCGTGAGCATGCATAAGACCCTGAGAGGAGAAACCACTGGGAGGTGGCAACCCCTAGAGTCTGCAGGATGGCACCGAGCTCCTGAAGAGATCCCTCATCTCCCCCAGCCAAGGAAGGACTGCAAGTCTGTGTGAGGCCACGCTGAGGTGGATGGGCACCCCACCTGCCCTGCCATGCTTCCAGAACATCCAGGGAACAGAAGGGAAGGGGGGCCCAGGGCTCACAGGGTGCAGGAGGAGACTCGTACTTGCTACCTTGTGACCTTACTACGGTCTCTTCCCCGCCATTAGCCTCCCAAAACACCAAAGACTAGTTAAGGAGTGGCTCAGGAAGCTTACTTGACAAGGGATTGGGCTGCTACATCTTCCAGAAGATTCAGTGCTGCTGGGAGCAGCAGTTTGAGCAGATAATCTGGACTAAATTTAAAAACTTTCTCGGCACCCCAGATGTCCCCACCCCAACTTGTTTGGCTGCTTAGGGGACCTGCCTTCAGCCGGTTCAGGTGCCTGGGACTTCAGCTGGCTGGCTTTGTCCTGTCATTTCTCCCGAGAAGAGTCAGCTTTTTTCTCCCTCCTCCGCGAGCTGAGCCCCTCCTTTGAGCCCCTTTCCCAAAGGAGCCCCCACTGCCCACCTATGTCAGTGGCCTCTGGCCCAGACAGTTGGCCAGTTTTCCTAGAGTGACCTCACTTCCTTCCTGCCCTTGAAGCCCGAGCAGCCGCCCCCGGTCCCATCCCTTCTGCTTCTCCCAGCCCCCCGGTAGCGTGGTAATTGGTTTCTTAGATCTTCAGCTGCGCACCCTGTCTGGGAGTATTTCCCGGTCCCCTGACCCTCCGCAGGAAGACCTGTGATCTTACTGCCGTGGGGACCCTGAGGGTTGGGGGCCGCGCAGCACCGGCTGCTCTGTCAGCCGCCCGCCCCTGCAGTCCCTCTGCTCTCTCTCAGGCCAGGAGTGTCTGAAATAGCAGTGCCACCGCCTTCTGCCCCCGGTCCCCACTGCTGCCCAAGGTCACACTCTCCCCAGGATGGGACTCTGGGACTGGTGTGACCAAGCAGCTGCCCGATAATATCTGCCCCCAGCTCGGCTCCCAGAATGAGTATCTGTCATTATGGTTCTCGGAAGGTCACAGATTTCATTGCATTTCTCTGGTGTTGGGAGAAAATGTCAAGCTTCTCCACATGTTTAGTCTTCCCAAGCCAGCAGGATGGCAGGGCAGGGGGCAGGGACAGGGAAGCCTGGAGAGAGGAAGGCAGGATGGACAGACCCCAACAGGCTTGAGGCCCAAGGGGCATGAGGACAGGGACCAGGGGCCACAGCACAGTCTAACCCACAGCTGTGCCACTTCTCAGGGGCCGGGAGCCCTGGCATGACCTCCAGGGAGGACATCTCCCTGAGGTTGCATCATCTGAGTCCTCCTGCTCTGTCTGCACCCCGCCCCCAACAATCTCCCAGTCCATGCTCTCCATCAGCCTTCACTCGGCTCTGCCCTACCACTCCGAAGGGGCATCTGGAAAGACAGCCCTTAGACCCTCTGTATTTCTACTAGAAGAAGGTGACTGCATAGGGCCCCAGTGACGCTAGCAACAACAGCCCAGGGGGTGGCCTTGCCCTGCGCAGCACATGGACATGGACTCACGCTGTGCACTGCTCGAACCCACAACCCTGGGCTTCCCGGCCAGCGGCATGGGGCAGCTCTCCTGCTCTGACTGAAGGCAGGGGCTTCATCTCCATTGAGACTTTCTCCTCGTGATTCTATTTCCAGAGAAAGCCTCCCATGTAGTAGGCACTCCTGCCTCCGAGTGGAGCCAGGCCTTTTCTCCTGCTCGTATTATGCTAATTACTCCTTGCAAACAGGCAGACTTTGTAGGAGGTTTGCCTGGTTTTAGATGAAGCCTACGCCTTTGAAGCAAAGAGCCACGGTAGCTAAAAATACCATCTCCCTGCTGTTGATCCTCTCATTTGTAAAATGCATGTTTCCATTGTTAAATCTGCAAATGTGCAGCAGCCCCCGCCAGAGAGACAGAGCCACTCTGCCGTCTGGGCCAGAGTGGGAGCCCGGACACCCTCCGAGGAGGCACCCCCTTCCCGGCACCCTGCTCCCCGCACCTCCCCTGAGAACATCTCTGATGGAGTCCAGACGATCCCAGAAGAGCTTCCTTCTTAGCTCGTGTTGAAAAAAATGTAAACCATGTAAGATAGAAATCCAAACAGTGCAGAAGACGTTGCGTAAAATGTAAGCCCTGTCACCACCACCTCCTGCCCAGGAGTAGCCTCTGTTTTGGTGCCACATATTTCCTTCCAAAACTCCGTCTTGCGCTCGTGAGTACATAGCGTGGCCGAGTGTGGTTTTGGCCGTGGCTGTGCATTTCCAGCAGCAGATCTAGGACTGCTCTGCTTTGCTTGCACACAGGGTTTGGCTCCAAGCAGAGTGGCTTGGGGTCGTCCTCCCTTTTCGAGGCCACCACCTCACCGTGTTCCAACTCCACCGCCTGTCTTCTTTGGGCGTGGTGGCCCTGGTGGGGGCCGGGCACAGCAGGATGGCCACTTCAAAGCAGGGCCCTCGCCTGGCCCAGCTCTGCCTCGGAGAACCCGGTCTATAACTGAGACCTGGGATTCTGGATGGCTGCAGACACTTTCCCCAGAGGGACTTCCACGCACACCTCCCGCCTGGGGCCCTTTCTCGTTCTATTCATTTAATCCAATGCGCATTTCCTGGGCTGGAAAGGAACGGTTCAGATGAAAAGCCCATTTCATGCATCTTAAAACTCCCTGAAAATGACTGATCACAAGAGGAATTTTCACAGCCTCCTGGCGGGGGGTTGGGGGGGGAGGGGGGAGCGGGGGGAGGAGGGTACAAATAAGAGAAACCCCCTTCATTCAGCCACAAAGGACCGAGGGAGTCCCTTCCTTGCTGTCTTTGTCCTGTCGCTTCTGCCATGGCCCTTCCTTCCTCCCAGCCCTTTCTCTCTGATCTTCTTACCATTTTCCGAGAGACTCAGCAGCGAGGTCGCTGTGATATTTGCTCTGTGACCGGCAGTGCGGTGTTCCTGTTTCGCTTCCCATTCTCTTGCCGACGCTTATCTTTGTGCCCTGCAAGTGGGTTCTTGTGAAGAGCTACAGATGGCAGTCTCAGTTTATAAGTGTCCTAAGACCCCCAAGAGTAAAGATTTGAAGGCCAGAAAGGCAGGAGCAGCGTGTGCCCAGTGCCGCTGAGCCGAGCTTCCTCCCCTGCGACCTCCGTGACAGCCGGAGGGACCACAGCCTGCGGCCAGGGTGCCGGCGTTGCCCTCCTTTTCCTTCCGTTTGAACAGAGCGAGTCAGGGCTGCCCTCGGCGGGCTTGGGACCCCTCGGGTGGAGATGGGCAGGGAAATATTTAGACACTGGGTGGAAACCTAGGAAGACCGGGCCCGGACTCTGGGGAGGTGAGGGGATGTCGTGAGGACCCCAACCCGGGGCCTTCCCCAAAGCTCCATGGCTGTGCATCCTTTGGGACTGCTAGTGAGAGCTCCCCATTCCTCCCAGAGAGTGGTGCTGCTGGGCTGGTGGCAGTAGTTCTGGGGAGGCAGTTTGGAGGCAGTGGTTGGCAGTCCCGACTGTGAAGGCCATTAAGAATACAGATCGCCACTTTCTGGAGGGGGCCTCAGCGTGGTCTCCGCATCCCATACAGTCTTCGGCCAACTCCGGCATACAGCTGGGTTCAGGGGTATCTTGGGAAGGCGCTGTTCCTGGCTTGGAGGGTCTTTCTGGTTCTGAACAGTAATTGCATGACTTTGTTGGGGGGGCTTGGACACTGGTGGGACAAGGGGTGGTGGCTCCCCGCTTAGAGGTGGGGGAGGGGCTGCCAGGATGGAGAACTGAGGCTGCCACCAGCAAGCAAAATGGCAGCCCCTGGTTGGAGCCCTTCGGGGCACATTAAATCCCCTGAAGGAAAGTCACCACAGGACCGAGAGGTAGAGGAGCATCGCTGTGCGTACCCAGAACCCACAACTATGAGGGCGGCTGGCCCTCTTGCATGAGGGGTTTGGTGGGGGAGGCATTCTGGCCCCAGCAGGGACAACGTGAGCAGCAGGCCGCGGGCTCGGGTGGGTGGCATGGCTGTGAGGTGAGAGGGGCAGAGCTGTGGGGAGGCCTCAGTGACTGGGCTCAGTGCCGAGCATGGCGGAAGGGAGATGCTCACCGTCTGGAAAAGTTTGTGGTCGTAAAAGCAGCAGTGGGGAGGAATCCCTTGGCCTGGAACAAAGGACCAGTTTGGGAATCATGGGATGAAGTGGTAGAAAATCTGCACAGAGCAACTCGGTAACGGGAAGCCATTTGGGACAAGCGGTGTCCCCAGGCCATTCCCCGGATGGTGGAGCAGCCCTGGGCGGGCTCCTCCGGCTCCTGGCACTTGTCCTCCTTGCTTGCATTTGCTCTCAGCATGTCACCTCATCACCTGTAGTTTGCAGCAGAAATGGCAGAGATGGCTCGGGGGAGGGGGACTTTCCCTTTACCCGTCCTAAGGCAGACTCTGTGTCTCTGTCTGTCTACTTCACTCCAAGCCCTGGCGCGAAGCGGTGCGCCTGCACTGGACATGTGCGTCACGAGGCACTGGGGCTCTCCGTCAGCTGGAGAGGAGGGCTGCGCCAGGGAGGAGAGGTCTGTCCTGCAGGTGCCACGCCACGTGGGATGGTCTGGCAGAATGGGACAGGGACTCTGCTCCTCCGTGGGCCTGGCAGTGTGGCCTAGGACCGGTGCTTGGCTTTACTTTGGTCCTCCGTCCCGTGAGCACAGGATCCCTGAGGACATCCATGCACCTGGCTGGAAGTTGGCCGGGGCATGGATGGGCCGGCACGTCTGGGGCCTGAAAACAGTTTGCCAGGCTCTGTGTGTGTGTGTGTGTGTGTGTGTGTGTGGGCATGAGTGTGCAGCCGCTTCGTAGGCAGGGAGGCTAAGCACAATCTTGGGAGGAAATCCTGCTTGGAAGGGTGGGAACTCAGAGGGCTTCAAAGGGAGAGATAGTCTCTGTAGGTGCTTCTCTAACAGTTAGCCCAGGGGCTCCCAGACGCATGAGGCTTCGAGTTGCTGTTTGCCTGACTGTGTAGGCCCGAGTTCAGAGCCATTGTATTGAACTCCCTCCTCCCCACCTGAGACCTCAGAGGCAGCAACTGACCTGCCACCTGTGCTCAGGAGCCGGGGCTCCCAGCAGAGGTGTCTGGGCAGCTGCTGATGGGGTCACCTGCACAGAGTCGTACCCCCTACCTCCACCCCAGCCATATCTGAGTTTGGGTTCTGACCGTAGCATGGCTGTGGGTGCGGTGCCTGGACTCTGCCTCCCACTCGACCACCAGGAGAAAAAGCCACGAGAACTCAGCATCAGCACAGGTCAGCACTGTCCTGGCCAGGTGTGGCCAGTGTGGTCATTGCCTGCCACCCACAGACCCGGGGGGAGGGTCAGGTAGAGGGACCGGGTTTGTAGATAGATAAACTTCCCCAGAGTCACAGGAAGGTTCCAGAGAAACTCAGGCAGGCTTCAGTCCATCAGTGGACCCAGTGATATCTGCAGCCAAGGTAACCCCAAACCATCTTCTGAGCCCCTGTGCCACTTGGGCCATGAAACCCACGGACTGGGTGTGTGGCCAGGCAGCGGCTCAGAGCGTGGGGGCTGGGATGGGCCACCAGACAGGGCCTTGGCTAGGCTCTTATTTGCACTTCACTCTCATTCTCTGCTAAGAGGGGTGGCTGAAATCACACCTGTCCCCATGTTAAAGGGGTTCAAGGTACATGACATGCCCAAGGTAGAGAAAGCACTCACAGATGTGCCACGTGTGTCATTACTGGGCAGAAACCTCCATGACAGGGACCCAGCTCTTCTCAAGGACGTACTGTGTGTCAGTGGTTCTTGGAACCGATTGTCCTGGGGACAACAGGATTTCCTTTAGCGAGCCTTCCCTTTGTTTTCCTTTGCTCTGAGTGTTCAAAACATGAAATGCTCAGGAGCCGTGGGCTTCTCTACCAAGGGTTCAAGGCCTGGAAGGATGGCCTCCGGCTCATACCACCTCCCCTACCTCCCAGTAGCACCTTTTCCTCCAGCACCAACACAACTCACCCGGCCCCCAGGGTCTTCCCTGCAGGACTTGTGTCCCAGGCGCCTCCAGCACGGGGATCCCACCCCTGCCATCTGACCTATATTCCGGGGTGTCTCCGCCACGTGGGTTAGAGGGTGGAACCTCTTTTCTGGGGCACAAACCTGGACCTTGTCTGTGAGTCAGAGACCTCTCCTGGCATAATCTGAAAGCACCTCAGCCGGAACCAGACCCTTCACAAACCACCCCCCCCATGCAGTGTTCAAGCCGTCCTGAGTCCCTTGCGGTCTCTCCCATAAGCCAAGTTCCATAGGTGAAGGAATCCGAGCCGCCGTGCCCCTCCTGGCCGTTCATCTTCTATTCCATAAGCATCCATCCCTGGACCGGGCCCCAGACACATTCTGCGTTGGGAAGCATAGGTTGAGAAAGGAGACACACCACAAGCTCCACAAGGTGAAGCTCAGGGGGGTGGGGGACCACACAGAGCTTGAGGGAGGAGACTGTGGGACTAGCAGGGGTGGGGCGGGAGAGGGGTCAAAGGCCCTCCTAGGGGTCCTGGTTGGGGACAGCTTGATCAAAGGCCTGAAGGGGGCTGGAGAGGTCCCTGCAGATGGACAGTGGGAAACAGGCTTGGCCAGATTGATAAGAGCACAAGGAAAATGGGGCTGGGTCTGTCAGGGATCAGGTGCAGGAGACAACTTCTGTCCTGGGGAGCAGGCGGGACCCCTCACACGGCAGAGAGGCCCATCTGGCCACCCTGGCTGTGTACAGGGCAGGGGGGGTCAACTCTCCCAGCTCTGCGCTGCTCTCATCTTGGTCCCTAGAGACAGCCGCGAGCCCAGAGACAGGTTGGCTCACCCCAACCAGCTGAGACCATTTGGTTTTCTTAACCACTCCCATCCAGATCCGGCCTGCGCTGGAGGTGTCTGCATGAGCCCGCCGGGGTGGCTGTGGCCCCCGGGAGCTGGCCGGGCTCATCTGTAAAGAGGAACAGAGAACTGAGTAGATAAAAGACCCTTTCTTCCTCTTCCCCATCATGCTGTGGCCCTCCCGCCATCCCTTTCCACCAGCTCCCAGCAAGACCCAGAAAAACAAGTCCTCGTGCCTCCTCCCACCGCCTCCCCCACCGACCCCAACAAGACTTTTAAATGTATCAGCGGCATCGACTGCATTAAACACACTGAATTTTTAAGGCATGAGTTGGCAGGGTTACCGTGGTTGCCTCTGCCCTGAGGGGCACACTGCTGAGGACTGATTGAAAGAAATAGAACAGATTTACAGTTTTCATACTTGGGAAACAGGGAGCTGGAAGGGAAGAGGAGTGTGGGGCGGGGTGGGACGGGGAGAAGTGGGGGCAATGAGGCTCTGGAACTTTCTGAACTACAGATGGGAAGCTGCTCCTGCCTCCCGGTTCTAATGTTACCCTGACCTGAAAGCTGCTTTCTCTTTAAATGCTTAAAGGATCCCAGCTGTCCCGCGGGGGCAGAGCCAAGGCCAAGGCCAGAGGGCCCTTTCCAGTGGGAATGGTGGCGGTGACTCTGGGCCCTGTGTTTTCTGTACCTGACATAAGGCTGCATTTGGGAGTTATAGTTGTGAGATCCAGGCGTCTGCCAGGGTAGCCCGTGTCCCCTTGGCCTCAGACCACTGATGTGGACCCCAGCCAGGAGCCAAAATAGAGAGATGAGGGCCTGTACCTCAGTACGTGGTGTTGGCCTGGTCAGTTCGCAGGCGCTGGGGATGGATATGAAAGAAGGAAGCCCAGCTAGAGGGAGAGGGGAGGGATCTGAGCAGAAATGACTTGGCCCTGTTGCCAAGGACACCTGCACCAGAGGTGCCTGAAACTTGTCCCTCAGCCCGATGGGTCTGGCCCTGAGGCCGCCTTGCAGAGGGCCATGGGGTCTACCCCGCCGGAGCTTTCCTCCAAAGCAGCATCCAGTTCTAGCCTCAGCAAGGGAGCTACATCTGGGCCTGCGTGCCCAGTGGCCCTCCAGACCCCAGCCCAACAGTGTTTTCCACCCCAGAGCTGATCCTCCCTTCCCCAGGCCACCCGCTGGAGAGCCGAGCCGCAAGTCAGGTCCAGCACAGCCTGGTGAGGCTGGAGGCCTGGACCCGCCTGGGCAGGACCCAGGGGGCCCCGAGGCCACAGCGCGGAAGTGGAGGTGTGGGGCAGGGCAGCATGGGCAGGCGGGTTAGGGGCCGCAAGCAGACCTTCCTGTGCATTTGGAGGAAGCTGGTTACTGGGCCCTGCCCAGCAGGAGGTGCCGGATGGAATCGACCATGGGGCCACCTCCTGTGTGACACTAATGGCTCAGTTCCTCTGGGTCTGGATGGCCCTGGAGGCCTCGTCCCCTTGATTGCATGGAAGATGGGGGGGGGGCGTTCCCAGGGCACTTGGCCCCAAGGAGCAAGAGCATTGAAGCAGGAAGGGAGCGTGAATAGCAGTTGGGGGAGGCTGGGGGCGGGAGGTGGGTTCCCGGGCTTCTCTCTCAACACTGGCATCGCCTTCCGCTCATGTGTGCTATTAGCCCAAGTCTCTCCGTACCAAGCCAGCTGTTCATGGCCTGTGCTGGCGGCTTTCCTGTCAACTTGGGACAGTCAAGAATGGGAAAGGCCTCCATCTCCCTTAAACTAATCTTGAATCCATCTGGGGCCCTTCGCACATCCCTGCCTAGTAGCCTTGGGCCGAGTGGCTAGCGGGGCCGGCTGTGTCCCCAGCACCTGAGACCCAAAGCCATTGGAGCCACCAGGTGAGGGAGGCACTCCTGGGCCCTCCAGGCTGAGCGCTCACTCCAGGCATCCCCTCCAAG
This sequence comes from Enhydra lutris kenyoni, assembly GCF_002288905.1. Taxonomy (NCBI): domain Eukaryota; kingdom Metazoa; phylum Chordata; class Mammalia; order Carnivora; family Mustelidae; genus Enhydra; species Enhydra lutris. Next base: position 9,823,732 of record NW_019154114.1, read on the forward strand.
GTCAGACACACCATCTGCTTCTGCCTTTCATCTCTCTTTAAAAAGCCAGGCTTGGGGCACCTGCATGACTCAGTGGGATAAAACCTCTGCCTTCGGCTCAGGTCATGATCCCAGGGTCCTAGGATCGAGCTCCGCATCGGGCTCTCTGCTCCACGGGGAGCCTGCTTCCCTCTCTTTCTCTCTGCCTGCCTCTCTGCCTACTTGTGATCTCTGCCTGTCAAATAAATAAATAAAATCTTTTAAAAATAAAAATAAAAATAAAAAGCCAGGCTTGTGGAAGGAGAGAAGGTAGGGGAGTGGAAGGCGGCAGCCAGTGTAGACTAGCTCACTGCACTTCCCGGGCCAGCCCTCAGCTCTGGGCTCAGTGTCAGAACAGTCGGGGCGGGGTTGTGGGGGCATCAGCATGCCCTTACTTGGGGATGGGAGCCGGAGGAGAGCCCCAGGAGAGAAGCAGCATAAGCGTCTTGCAAATGGCCCAGGGGCCTGGGAAGCATCAGCTGCCCGTGAAGGAGGTGTGGAGGGGCTGCAGTTTCTGACCTTGGCAGCTTTGCTGGTCTCCTTTCCAGAGGGCACAGGGAAGTGGGGTCATGGGAAGAAGTGTGACATCTTCCCCAAAGCCACATGGCGTGGTTCAGACTCCCCCAAGCACAGCATGGCGGGGAGGCGGAGTGCTTCCTCCCGAGAAAGGTACATGTCCATGCTGAGGACTCGACCCTCCTGGACCCACACCCTGGTGTGGGGTCCCTGCTCCTGCAGACCAGCCTGGCCCAGGGAAGGAGCCCCCTCTCCAGCTACCCCCTCCCCTGGGCCAGCCTTACCCTTCCCCAGGCCCTGGAGTTCATCCGTCCTGAAAGGAACTGCTCACCCTCTTTTCACCACCAAACAGGCTTCCTCAGTGCTAACCCCTATCCTTCATGCCCTGCCAGGCCCTGGGGGTAGGGGCAGGGCTGGCCCGTTGGAGAGAGGCATCTGGAGGCAGAAGCAGCCCCTATTCACACAGTTAGAGGTGGTGGCCTCTTCTTTCCTGTTCTGCACATGGCCCTCAAGGGGGAAGGGGGTGCAAAGCCGCTGGGCAGGTCTTATCCTCCAAACCAAGGCTTGGCCTGGCCTGAGTTGGTGACCTGTCCTGGTCCCTAGAGGAAAAGCAACATGTGGCCCCTTTTCCACTGCCAGGACAGGGTGAAGGACAGTAACGGGCCCCCTGTTGGCCTAGTAGGGGCCAGCCTGTGCCATGCCTGTCTCCCCTGCAGCGGACAGCAGCTGCTACCTCACAGCGGGGGTTCTCCCGTCCGGCCTGGGCCACAGGGCCTCGGGTGAGACTGGCCCGTCTCGAGCCACCTGCAAGGCTGGTCGATGCCCTCCTCCTCCTCCCTGCTCTGGCCCACAGGTGGCCTGAAGCAGGGGCTGTGGGTGGCTGCCAGACAGGGGCTCAGGAGCATACCTTCCACTCTGGGCCACCACTGAGGCCACTGGCCGTTCAGGGCCGGAGTCTGGTGAACGAGGATGCTTAGCCAGTGTTAGTGGTGGAAGAGACAGTGACACAAAACTCATGCCAGCCTGGCAAGTGTGGTGTGGCCATTTCCAGGCGGCCCCTCTCCAGAGTGCCTTCCCCTGGCCCTGCTGTAGACCTTGGCTCTTTGAAGTTACCCCCAAAGAAGGCATCTCTGTGGAAAGACAGTGTCCTCTCAATCCATTAGAGAAAGTGGGGGTCCCTGCCTTGGGTCAGGCCCCAGGCAGGTTGCTCCCCTGAGAGGGACCAAAGAGAACTGTTCCTTCCCTGGCATGAACCCAGACCCAGGAGCAGGGCACCAGCTGCACAGGCAAACAGCAGGGGGCTGGAGGAGGGGGAGGCAAAGCCCATCCACAGGGCTCTGGCCTGAGGTGAGAGGGCTGCATCCCAGAGGCCCCCTCAGGCCACATGCGTGTGGACCCCTGCCCTCCAGCCCTGAGGTGGGCCTGCGGGCTATGCCCTCCCAGACCTCCTGGAGGTTTCCTCCTGCAGGTTTCCTCCTGCCTAACCTCTCTGCCTTGTCCCCAGGTGTTCTCCAAGCTGCTGTCTCATGATGAATAGTACTTTAATATGAGTATTAAAAAATATGGGAAAACGTTTAATGCTTGCAAGCCATGTTCATGACCACTGCCATGCCTGAGAGCCGGGCAGGCCGCCCAAGCAGGGCTCAGCAGAAGTGATGACGCCGCAGCCCCGCGAGGCTGCCATCTGCCAGGCTCCTGCTGGGCGCCGACAGGCCCCAGGGAGGCGGAGTAGGAGCAGGAACCGGGTTCTGGAAGGGGACTCTTCTGGGTCTGGATCCTCCCCGCTCCCCCGGTCAGCGGTGTGCCTGGCAGTGTGGTGTGAGGACTTGGCTCAGCACCCTGGGAGGACCCTGGGGCTGGGCCTCTGAAGACTTGGAGGCCCCCTGGGCAGGCCATTTCACTTGGGCTTGGGGTTGAAGTGAAAAGTGGGTCTCTCCCTCCCCACTGCCCACCTTCCTACTCAAGGAAGAGGAATCAGCATCCTGGTCAAGTACTCAGAGCCCTCCAGGCTACTGCGCGGTTGACCTATGACCTACCCAGATTACTCTTCTCCCTCCCCCAAAGATGCCTAGGACCCAGTGAGCCCACAGAGACCTGGGCTGCTCTACTTCCCGTCAGCCCTTGCCCATCCCACGAGGACGTGCTTGGTGTGTGGTAAGAGCTCCCAGTGAGCAGCTAATACTCCATTGTTCCTGCCTTCTGGAGGCTTCGTGACCCAACAGGTCCTTCTTCCCAAACCTCGGGTGACCTTGGGATGGGATGGAAGAGGCTGGATGAGAGGAGACGAGGTATAGCCCCTGCCTCCGAGGGTGGCCCAGCCGCAGGGGTGGGGGGCAAAACGGCCCCTCCAGGCTCTGCCCAGCAGCCTCCTGGGGCGAGGAGACCACCCTGCTGAAGCAAACATCCAGAGCACAGTGGGGCTTGAGGCTCGCTGGAGGCCGTGCCCCCTGCCGCCACTCCTCTCTGAGGAGCCCCTTCCTGGCTTCTCCCTCTTCCCCTCTCCTGCTGGTTTAACTAGCGGAGCTTCAGGGCGGCTCCTCAGGGTGCTGTGTCATTGCTGTGTCCTGCCAGCGCACGTTCAGGGGTCTCCTGAGCCGAGCCCCAGGCAGGGCAGCCAGACCCTGAGTGATGAGGGGGGAAACGTAACATCCAGGAAGCCACTCTCTGCAGAGTGAAGGAGGAACCCCAAGAGCTGAGTTGGAGAGAAATGACCAGAAGATGCAAGATCCTAGAGGTGTGGTGAGGAGTTGGGATTTGTTCAGATCCCGTGGGAAACTGCTGGGGGGTGGCATGCTCTGACTGGCACTTTTCAGAGCTTGCCCCGGTGGGCAGTCCTCTGGGAGGGTGGATTGTAGGGATGAGAGAAGCAGCAGGGAGACCAGTGAGGAGACAGCTTGGAATTGACCAGAAGAGATGGCCAACACTTGCCAGGCTGGCGGGTGCACTGGACAGAGAAGCCAGGGGTTCAAGAGCGACTCCTTCCTTGGGCAGAGCAGCAGGGACACTGCTTCCTGAGATAGGAAGGCAGGGAGCCGGAGCGTGGTGCGTGGCCCTGCCAAATTTGAAATGCCTGTTGGGCAGCCATTTGGAATGGTCTTGAAAACATGGGACCAGGTGTGACCGCCGAGAGATGCAGACGAGAGAGAGAGAGACGGAGAGCACGCGTGCGCTGGGCCACCACAACACAAGAGAAGAAGCAGTCACTGAAGGAGGGAAAGGCCAGGATGGTGTGCTCTCACTGGTGATGAGAGAAGAGCATTTCTAGAAAATGCTAGAAATTTCTAGAAGGTCCGTGACCTTCTTTAGCGCCATCAGTGTTCTGGGTTCTGAGGGATGCCAGGAGGCCTTGGTACCCGCCTGTCCTCACCACCACCATCCCCTTTGCTTACCCCTCCACGCCTCTCCAGCTGTCCTCATGTGAATGCCCCACCCCCGCCCTCTCGCTGCTACAGGTCCCCATGCCCCGTGGTCCCCAGAGAGTGCTGCCTTGGCAGAGCCTCAGCTGTTGGCCTCTGTCATGGAGACGGCAGCAGCTGCAGGCGACGGGCATTTGTGACCATTTGTCAGAATTCTCCCCTTCCTCCCTGGCCTGCCCTTCTGGAACATTTCTATCCCACGGCCCTGGAGACAGAGCTCATCCAGGGGTGGGAGGCCCAGGAGGGGACAGAAAGTACTGTCTGTGCTCTGCAGAAGAGCCAAGCTTCTTCCTATGAGCTGGCTGTCACCCCCACCTTTGGTACCTGGGGTACCCAAGTAGGGTCCCGTTAACCATATACTGTGCAGCTCTCTTCTGAGTGACCCCCATCTTGCACGGGGGTATTACCCCCAAGTAGGAGGTGAAGAAATTGTGGCACGGAGACACTGGGGTCACACAGCTGTTGGAAGTGCCAAGCTCTGGGGGCACACAGGTGAGCAGGGGTGCCACCCAGGCGATGGCAAAGCCCCTCCCATGCCACTATCCAGCCCCACCCTCCGCCCCAACAGCCTTGTTTCCACTTCTCTGGTGCTTTCTTCCCCAAGGCTGCTAGTTCCAGCTGGGCCTGGGCTGGAGACGGCCTGCCCACTGTTTGCACTTCGTGGTTTGGCCTCTCTATTACCAAATGCTCTGGGATTTTTCTGGAGCCGGGGGTGGGGAGGAATCTTCTGCTGTCTGGCCCCAAGGCATGGCTGGTATTCAGAGGGAAGCAGGAAACCAGAGTCTGATAAATGCAGAGCTTAGTGCGAGTTCAGTGACCTGGGGTGGCTGTGTGTCCAGCATCTTGGCTGCAAATGTGGCTCATGTTGTCCGGTTCATGTAGACCTTGAGGCAGGCCCCAGACCTTTGTACCCACAGGCCCATGTCGGGGTCTGTGTACTTGCCGGGAGCAGAGGCGAGGAGTCAGGCGGACATACGTGCACCCTGGACGGGACACAGGGCAGGTTAGGGAGTGGATAAGGAGCGCGGTCAGTAGCTCAGTGGCCATGCTCCCGACAGGAAGGCCCACTCGTCCCCTCGAGGCCCGGCCTCCGTGGGCGCCACTGCAAAGGGAGCTCAGCAGGCTTCCTCCGAGCCTGTCCTTGAGACCTGCCTCCTACTGTTGACATCATCTTGGCCCAGGGACCCTGGAAAATCTGCTTTTCTCCATTCTCTGGATTTCCTGTTTTCCTTTTTATAGAATGGAGACTCCTTTCCACAAAGCATAACCCTAACCCTGCAGGACTTCCAAGAGGAGAGATCGGGGGAAGGACAAGTGGCCCTAACTCATCTTGTGACCTCGGTCAAGTCATTTTGCCTCCGTGCACCCGAGTTTCCCTTATGTGAACAGCGGAGATAAAACTCGGGGTTGTCATAGGACCCGTCCATCCCACAAGCACCCACTGAACCCTGCAGTCAGCAGGCACCATGTGCTCCAGGCGGGGGGTAGGGGTGTCACGCCTGTGAACAACACAGATAGGTTCCTGAGCCCAGGGGGCCCGCAGAGGACAGCGCATCGATGACCAGTGCGTGGGTTACTTGTCGCATAAAGGTCATCTCTATCCAAAAAAGTAAAGGCAGGAAGGGGTAGGGAGTACCTCAGCACATGTGGGGCATTGCTGTGACATGTGGGAGGTCTGGAAGGTAACGTGGGGTTCTGCAGCGACAGTGGTAGGCAGAGGCCTATGGTTCCTCTTAGAATTCCATCTTGGGGTCGGGGCAGGGGACGGAGGTCAGTCCAGCCTGTGGGGCTCCAGAGTTGCTGGGTCAGAGTGAGCAGGGCTCATGGAGCCAGGCCCCCCGTGAGCCGCACCCCACCCTCCCCCACAGGCCTGAGAGCTGGGGTCCCAGGCCAAACCCAGGAAAGAGCGGGTTTCGTCAGGATGCTACAAGACCAGGGAGAGGCTCCCTAGGTTAAGCCCAGAGGTTTCTGTAACCTCTCCTTGGCCTGTCTTCCAGGCAGCTCTGCCTCCTGCTGAATGCAGAGAACATCTTTCACTCGATGGCAGACATCCTGCTCCGAGAGGAGGACCTCAAGTTTGCCTCGACCATGGTCCATACCCTCAACACCATCCTGCTCACCTCCACGGAGCTCTTCCAGCTGAGAAACCAGCTCAAGGACCTGAAGACTCTGGTACTCCGCGTCCATGGGCTTGGGTCCCGGGTGTGGTCCCACGTGCACACAGGCGCACAGCCGTGCTAAGCCACCCTCACCCCGGGGGGCTCACGGAGTGGGGGAGACGGGACAGAATCTCAGAGCTCCGGGTCCAGTGTGAACTATGGACTCCCCTGGCTTGCTGCTCAGTGCCAACCATGGCAGTAAGTCAGAGGCCGTCTCCTTGGAGCCACCTGCTGCAGAGATCTCTGCCCACAGAAGGCTCTGGACTCTGCTCCAGGGTCTGCGTGCCCTTCCTGAGCTGCCAAAGACCCTGCATTTTCCCCTTGTTGACACCCCACCCCCTGCCCCGCACACCGAGCAGACTGGCTTCGGGGACCCAGTGGCTCACGCGTCCTGGGCCGTGCTGCCCTGTGTGAGTCGGGCTTCTGGGTTAAACCGTCGCCAGACATCAGGGATCGTTGCTGGCACTACCCTCCTTTTCAGCCATGGGCCTTCCGCCGAATAGGGGAACAGATCTGTCTCAAAAGGCCCCCTGTTCTAAGCCAAGGTGTCACAGTGCTGCCTGGCCCAGGCTTTGGATAAGGGCCCAGTGGGGCTGATCAGTGAGAGTGAGGTGGGGGGCTGCTCACTGTGCTGCCAGCCTGCCCTGGGGTCAGTGTCCGGTCAAGGGCTTCGCGTGGCCCACGAGCAGGAGGCTGAGCTTCCGGGGGCCTCCGGAAGTGGCTGCCGCTCTGGGTGTGCTGGTGGCTCCAGCGGTTTCGTTCCCCGTTGTGGGCCGTGGTCTCCGCCCCACCTCCTCCCCCAGCTCAGACCCTGTCTCTGCTCCCGCTTGAGTCTCAAGGATGTGCGTGCCTGCTTTAGGGCATCGTGGGCCAGGAGACTCGGGATGACCAGGCCACACCTCTGCCTTCTTTCTCTGGTTCTTTCCACACACTTGCAGAGGACTGACTTAAGAATTCTCCTCAGGGCAGGGGCTCCCTGCGTGTGGGCTCAGCTCCTGGGCTGGTTCCTGAGTACCAGGAGGGCTGGAGAGGAGGGAGGAGCTGTGGCATCTGCGCATGAGACGGGGTGCTGCCAGGGAGACCCCAAGGCCTGAGGAAGCCTCCTCCCAGCCCCACAGGCTCCGGGACCACAGAGTTCCGGGGAGAATAGTTACTGTTCTTTGCCAAGGGCAGGAATGCCGGTGCAGAGGACAGGCTCACACCCGACCAGCCCCTCACAGCCAGCACCACGTGGCTCTGTGGGACTGGGAGTAATGATAGGGTCTGAGGAGGAGCTGTCAGCGTTTCCTTTGTGATGGCTTGTTTCCCAGCTGGGCTGCCAAACACAGCCCTGGGTGCTGAGCTGGCTCCCCGGTACTGCGCAGGAGCCCCTGGATCTCAGGCCCCGGGTGGGAAGGAGTCGGGGCTGTGTCGGCCGCTCATACCTCTTCCCCCTCAGGAGAGCCAGAACCTATTTTGCTGCCTCTACCGCTCCTGGTGCCACAACCCTGTCACAACCGTGTCCCTGTGCTTCCTCACCCAGAACTACCGGCACGCCTACGATCTCATCCAGAAGTTGTATCCTTCCCGTTCATCCGCCCAGGTGGCAGGCCCAAGGGCCACGCTCCTGCCCCGTCACCCCCCTCCCTGCTTCCAGGCCTCGTGACCCCAGGACCTTGGAGGACACCGAGACGGGTGTATTTGAGAGCAAGCTGGGGGCAGCAGACAGGGTCATCTGGGTCTTGGGGCAGGAGCTGCCCTGGCAGAACCTTGTAAGTGAGGGACCGAGGCTGAGGGGTGCTGACGGGGCTACCTAGGTGCAGGTGCCCCTGGGTGGGGGCAGGGAGAGGCCCCGGGAATGGGGAAGGTGGGTGGACTGCAGTGGGGGGACCTGGGTGAGGCCTGCACACTTGAGTTCAAGGACCACACTCAAGGACCTGCTGGAGCCACAGAGCCAGAGGGAGCCCAGGTTGGCTGGGACAGCAGGGAGAAGCAGGCCGGGGAGAGGCCTCAGCTGAAGAGAAGACCCACAGCTCGCCTTGGGGCCTGGAAAGGCATCCGTGGGCAGATTGGTCACAGTTCTTAGAAGGCTGAAGCGCACCAGCTTCCTCTGTGAATGCCCAGCACGTGACCCTGGATTAAAAAGCTGCTTAGGACACAAAATGGGCCTCCTTTCCTGATGGGACCGGGAGTTGGGGGTAAGGAGAGAAGGGCCTTGAGGTTCCTCCACCTAGGGTCGGTGTGGCCTCGCCTCACTCCCTGAGGCTGCCTGCTCTCTGTCCACACCCTAGATTTGCTTTTCTCAGTCATTGGCGTGGCCCAGAGACTGCAGGCCACACGCTTGTGGCAGCCCTGACCTTGGCCCTGCCGACAGGCGTCCACCCAGGTAGGAACCAGGACCTTTCCTGCTCAGCCTCCTCCCACCCCCTCCCCCCAGTCTGCAGGGCTGAGATAAGAGCCTTTCAGAGCCGGGAGGGCGCAGAGGAGAGAGCCCCCATGCAGAACCGGAGTGCCAACGCAGGGGGACCCCTGGGCCCTTTTACACTTAGAGGGATGGAGAAGTAAAGAGGCAGGTAGACTGGTGGACCTTCGTGCTTCAGCAGAGCAGGCTGTGCTTCTGAAGCCAGGATCCGAGTGGGAAGAACACACGTTCCCAGCCCCTGAGTCCCCACTCTCTGGCGGCCTGCACCCCCACAGAGGCCCCTCCCAGAGACCGGCCATCCCGGCCCAATAGTCAGACTTTCCTTGACCCCCACCCAGCGGAGACCTGGAGGTCACAGTGGATTTCCTCACAGAGGTGGACAAGCTGGTGCAGCTGATCGAGTGCCCCATCTTCACATGTAAGAGCCTTCCCTCCGCCGCTCCACCCTGCCTCGGGGAGGGGGGGGAGGGGGCTCCCCGCACCGGCGGAGGTCAGGGGGGGTCCTCCAATGCCGGAACAAAAGGCCGGGGATGACAGGGCTGGGGCATCCAGTCCAGCAGGACCGGGACGAGTGGCATCAGGATGAGTGCCTGAAGGTGTGTCTCACGGATGCAGGCCTTCTGAAGGTGAATGACATCCCCACTGGGGGACCCGAAGCAGCCGGTCCAGAGCTGTTCCCACACCCGCTGCAAGCACACTGCCCTGTGCCCCAGCTCTCAGAAGCTGAGGGGCTTCCTGGGCCCACCTGCAGGGGCTTCTCTGTGCCTGGGAGCCACGTCCTCCCCTCTCTGCAAAGCAGAGCTGGCGTTCGCGGGGAGTGGCTGGGCAGGAGCCGCCAGATGGTCACATTCAGGCTGAATGTGCAGAAGTGGCTGCTGGCCGCTGGCTGGGGCGCGCACAGCCCTTGGCATCTCAGCGCACCTGGCGCTTGCTCCCCAGGAGGGCAGCCCCCAGAATAAAAATCCCGCGCTTGCAGTAAGGTCAGGAAGCAGGGAGGCAGCCCTGCCGGTGGCCTCCCTCCTGTCCTGCTGGTTGCCCGGCCTCCTTCTCCCTGGCAGTGCCTCGAATGCGTCCGAGGGCACCACAGGGCTAGAGGCCCGGGACAAAGACCCTGTTCCCAGCGGCGTGCAGCCAAGCCTGTCCCACGTGGTCCCCTGGCCTGACATCTCACTTCCCCAAGGGCCTTCTGGGGCAGCCAGGCACACACACTCTCCTGAGGTCAGGTCCAGCCTGACCCTGGAGAAGCCACAAGTGCCCTCTCACCAGGTCCAGGGCTTTGCGGGGGTGACTGCAGCAGACGCACCCTGCTTCTGCTCAGCTCCCCATCCCACTCCCGGCTTGCCTGGCCCCTCCTGGGGACTGGCTTGGCCCCACAGCCCCAGCTACTCAGGTCTCCACGGGCGGCTCCTCCCTGTGGCAAGAAGAGGGTTGGGGTGCAGGGGCTGGGGGCAGCTGGGCCTCGCTGCTCTGGCTCCAGTGTCAGCCCAAACCCCTGCATGGCTGCTGGGGTGCCGTGGCCTCTCTGGGTGTTGGTGGCACATTCCCCACCGGCGATGCCTGGGACTGGGCCTTCGAGACACAAGAAGGCAGGAGCCTGTGATTCTCCCAGAGGGGCTGAGAGGAGGGCAGCGTGGGGCTGCTGACTTGGGACAGGTGCTGGGCAGGACGGGGGCACCGCTCCCATCTAGTGTGGTACTGACAGGGCTGGTACCTGAGGTGGCTTTCCAGAAGCACCTACCAGACACTCCGGGGCTTGGTGTGTGTTTTGCCACACGCACCAGCGTTCTTCCATCCTGCCCTCCCTCAAAGCTGCCCTAATCCGGGCTTTCTCTCCTGCTCACCCTATTTATAGCTCTCTTGTGTTGGCACGTGCAGAGCAGACCGGGGAATCTGTTACACTCCAGGCCCCGAGCCCCCTCATTACCGGACTGCAGTGAGGGTAGGGGCTCAGGACCCAGGCCCCGCGGCAGCACAGGGGTCGTCAGGCCGAGGGCTCGCTCAGCACAGATGGGCAGGAAGAAAGAGGGGAGATGCCCCAAGGACAGGCGAGGTGACCCTGGAGGAGAAGGCAGGTGTGTCTGGCTGTGGGGGAGCCCCTGCCTCCCTCTGAAGCACAGCCCTCTGGCTGGCCAGCTCCCAGGCAGGCCTGGGGCTGTGGCTGAGCCCTGACCTCTCTCCTCTGCCCCGCCGCAGATCTGCGCCTGCAGCTCTTGGACGTGAAGAGCCACCCACACCTGATCAAGGCCCTGTACGGCCTGCTCATGCTGCTACCGCAGAGCAGCGCCTTCCAGCTTCTGTCCCGCCGGCTGCAGTGCGTGCCCAACCCCGAGCTGCTCCAGACCGAGTGAGTGTGGCTGGGGACCGCTGCCCCCCACCCCGCCCCCAGGGGAGGCCGGCCAGAGGGGTCAGGCCCAGAGGGGTCTCCCTCACCTAGGAACCACAGCCACCAGGCACCGTGGAGACTGGCCACCCCACTGCCACCAGCCCTCGGGCCTCTCAGGGCCCCAGGAGGAGGGGCTCCAGGACGGTTTACAAGGTGGCACGGGCTAACGATACCTTCTCCACACGGTCAGGGTTGAGTTAGTCAAAAAATAAAGAGAGCATGCCAGAGTCACCCAGACGAATGCCCCTGGAGGGAAGCCATTTGCAGGACGAGGTGGAGGGAGTTCAGTTCACATCCTAGGCCAGAGACAAGCGCCCAGTCCCATGCAGATAGGCATGAGAGCCCGGCCTTGGGTGGCCCTCTCCTCGGTCTATGGCAGAGGCTCCAGCCTGGGCTTCAGAAAGACCCCAGCCTCGCTGCGGCCTTCCGAAGCCTATCCTGGATGGGACGGGAGGCAGACCGCACCCGCAGCTACGGCGCTCGGGTCCTGCCCCTGGGAAGAGCAGGTCCTGGGCACACCGCCACCACGAGTCCCAGCATGGCCGCCTCCAGGCAGGAGAGCTGTGGCCCCGGGGGAGGGGGCTGTCCAGCCCGGCTCCCATCCCAAACCCACGGCTGGCCCGGCCCCCAGAGCCTGCGGGGCTGTGTCTATATTTGGTAACCCTTGCAGGCTCTGCCTCATCCACAGGCATCTGGCATCCGAGATGGAAAATTTCACTTGTCAGGTCACCATGGAAACCAGCAGAGCCACTGAGGAGATTTACGCTGAATGGAGCGCACGCAGCTTGCATCAGATGCCCTGTGTGTCTCGAGTTCCCTCCCAGGCTGTTAGAGCCACTTGGCAGGCCTGGCACCTCGCTCTCATGAAGGGCCTCGGGCTTCGGCCCCTGGGGCTGGTGCGGGCAGCCTTGGACTGGGCAGCCTAACACTCGGCCCCGGACCCAAGCCCCTGTGCCCTCTGTGGCACTGGCTTTAGGCTCCCACCACCCCTCCCGTCCAGCTTGGCCTCTCCAGAGGCTGGTTGCGGACCACCTGACAGGCTGGCTACCTAGGCCGGCTGGAGGGGCTTGAGCCCCCGGTGGGTGTGCCCCCGCCCCCCCACCCTGGCCAAGGCCCAGCTCCTGCCTACCCCACCCACTTTCCCAGACAGCGGTGCTCTGGGAGGCAGAGCTGGGCACAGTCCCTGCTGCTCCTAGTGATGCCTGAGTGATCCCCAGGGAGCAGGGAGTTGCGGAACCATTGGATGCCCCTGGTGGGGATACTTCTAGCTCCTGGGACTCAGGCCCTGAAGCCACACCGTAGTGTCCCTGGCCTGGCCTCTGCACCAGCCTTTCTACTGTCCAGTGGGTGTTAGGGTCACCTGGCAAGCACTTAGGAGGAAAAGTGCAGCTGGCGAAGAGGGGAGAAGGAGGCAGGAAGGGCTCCTTCCTGTGACCTTTGGTTCTGGTCCCCACCCCCAACCAGCCCGCCTTCCAGACCCTGCACTGCTGAGGGCCATATGCCTATCAGAGCTCTGCCCACGACATCTTGTTGGGGGTGGGGATGTAAAGCTCACGGTAGTAGGAGTCCTCACGGCATGCTCCAGGCCCGGGTACAAGTGTGCAGAGGGAGGGAAGCTGGGGATAAAGGATTCTCCCTAAGCGTCCCATGGTCAGAGTCAAGGGAGTCTTGGGCCAAGGGTTTGAGACCTCTGGGTTCTCAGGTCAGTGGGCAGGTCACAGGCCTGGACTAGGATCTAAGATTTTTTTTTTTTTTTTTTTTTAACAGAGAGAGAGATCACAAGTAGGCAGAGAGGCAGGCAGAGAGAGGGGGAAGCAGGCTCCCCGCTGAGCAGAGATCCCCATGTGGGGCTCGATCCCAGGACCCTGGGATCATGACCTGAGCCGAAGGCAGAGGCTTTAACCCACTGAGCCACCCAGGTGCCCCCTGGACTAGGATCTGATCCCAGCTCTGCTCAAGATTTGCTGTGTGACCTCAGATCCGTCTCTTGGTTCTCGGTTTCTTCATTAGTAAATGAGCATTTGGGTTAAATGGATGCTTGAGGCTCGGCCCAGCCTTTCTTCGCAGGGACCCTGGAAGAGTTGGCACAGATACGCGCAAGGAGGCACTGGGCGGGGAGGGGGCCCCAAGAACAGCTGGGGGAGGGGTCAGATTGCAGGGTTGGGCACAGAGGAACAGCTCACACCCAGGAGAGGGAGACAGGGACAGTCTCAGCCCTGGGAGGGGCAGGCAGCTGGAAGACAGCTTTGGGTTGCCTGACAGGCCCGCAAGCCAGGAACAGCTGGGGGCGGGGGGTTCTGCACCCCTCCCCCATCCCTCATTCTGTGTGTTCGAGGCGCCAGCAGGGCTCGGAGACCCTGGCCACGCTCAGGCTTCCAGGCCACTCCCCAGAAACCATCTCAGCGACGCAGGAGGGAACCTCTGAAGCAAAAAGCTGGTCACAGGTGCATGGGTGGGGGTGGCAGGAGAGAGGGCCAGCTTTGGGTTCTGGAATCCCATCTCCGCTGCTGGTGGGGTGTCGCCCAGCCACTGACTGCCCGCGGGGTGTTGTCAACAGAGCAGGAAGGGCTTGCGCAGCAGCCGTGCCCACTGTGACAGGCAGGGAGAGGAGCCTTGGCCCACATGCTCAGAGGAGACCTACCCTACCCTCATGGGACACATTCCTCCCCACTTCCCCTCCCCCCACTGAAGACCTCAGGCCAGGAGGGGTCCAGGGAGGGAGGCCGAGTCACCGAGGGCCCAGGGAGCACAAGGTGTGGCCCACTCCTCCCCACCCCCACATGCTGCCCCAGCCACCTCTGGGCAGATCCCCCGGATTGGCTGCCACTGCTGGAAACCCCTAATCTCAGTCCTACCTCTGGACCTGACGCCTGGGCTTGCCATTAGTGTCGAGGGGAGCGGTATACAGACTCACGGACGCCTAGGCACGTACTGCAGTGTCCCGTCTGGGCACATGTTCCCAGGCCCACGGGTCTCCCACATCTCTGCCTTCGGGGCTGGGGCTGCGCCTGGCCACTCCCTAGCGAGAGCTCTAAGCCGCAGGGTGTCCCTCGGCTTCCCCAGAAGCCCAGGTTATTCTCTCAGGGCGGTGGCACCGGGACCGCAGAGCTACTGTGACAGGGAGCCTCTTCCCCATTCCCAGGGGAGCTGAATACAGGAGCTGGAGTTCAGAATGCTGCCCGCAGCCTGCCCCCACCAGAGCCACGCGGCTCCTGCTGGTCTTTGTTGAACCGATGTTGCCTGAGGCCCAGGAAAGCGGGGGCCACGCCACTGTCTAGGGTGCCTTCAGCAGGAGGGGAACACACTGAGTAGGTAGGGGGCCACCTCCAAGCTCCAGCCCCATCCTAACCATGGGAAAGGTTCCCACCGCCCCTGGTCCTGCCTCAGCAGCCAGGTGAGTGGTCGGAGAGGCCTGTCGGGCCAAGCTTATTGGGGAGGGTTTCCTTTGGGTGAAGTGCCATCGTTTTCCCCCCAAGTGGACTGAGCCGCAGATATACAGGCGGCCTTGAGCTGCTGGGCCCTGGCTGGCCTCGCCTCAGAGGACCAGGGTTGTAGCCACGGTGGCCGCCCATCAAGCTGGGGCTGGGCACCAGGCCAAGCTCTTCGGTGTCGAATCTGAGGGAACCCTCACACCTACCCCATGGAGTGGCTTCTTTGGCCGTCCCCCTTTGCAGAGGAGGAAACTGAGCCATGGGTCCAAGGTCCAGTGGTTAGGAAGTGGTCGTATTCCAGTTGGATCCCGGCTTATCTAGCTTGTGTGCTCAGTTCTTGTGCCTCAATATCGGGGTCTGTCCATGAACTCAGGGGGCACAAGGATTCTCATGAACAGCCCACAGCCTTCATGAGACTCCCCCCTTACTAGGGCCACCAGGCTTCAGGGGATAGAAGCAAATATTTTTCCAGCCCACACAGATCTGTTTCCTAAGCCAGGGAGGCTCAGTTGAGAGAGAAGCAGACTTCCAGGAGATTCTCTGGAGGGGTGCTTATAAACAGGGCAGGGCCCCAGGGGATCTAGTCCCTGGGACAAGCTGAACAGGGCTATTACCCTGCACGACCCTAGGGAGCATCAGGCACATTGTAGCTGCGCTCTGCACGACCTGTGCAACCGTACAGAGCAGGGGGAGGGGATGGTAACAATAGGAGTTGTAGGAACCGCCAGCATGCCCGGTGGTGAAACCAGCTCTTCTCCCTCAGGGACAGAAAATGACCACAGGCCTTTGGACCTCAACACTCAAAAATCGATGTCCTGCCAAGCAAAAGGCCCAGTAGAGTCTCTTCAGCAGTAGACAATCCTTGTTGTCTGCAGGCCTAGTCCTGCCCCAGAGAAAGGGCCAGGCTGCCTCCTCCCCCTTCTCCCTGGACCCTGTTCCAGGCCCCAGCTGGCTTCCTGGCTGGCTGCTAGCCCTGGCTTTCACCCCAAAGGGAGCCAGTCGTAAACAGGAAATGCTTCCCGATGCGATGCCTGCTCTGGGCCCCATTGCCAGCCCACAGACTGAAGACCATATCCAAGCAGCACTGTTGACTGGTCCCAGCACTTGAGGGGGAGGGGATGTTCACGGGGCTCCCCTGCCTTGGGGCTGATGGTTGGGCAAGGGATCCCGGGCTTGAGGAAGACGTACTCCCCAAGGTTGAGGTCCGTGAGCCTGTGGCCCTGCCCTGACCCCGGCCCTCCTATGCCCGGTGCCACCTGGCCCCCAGCTCCCTCCCTGGCTTGCTGAGACTGATGCTGAGCCCTTCTTCTTCCCCAGAGACAGTTCACAAGCAGCCCCGAAGGCGCAGAAAGCGGATTCCCCCAGCATCGACTACGCAGAGCTGCTGCAGCACTTTGAGAAGGTCCAGAAGAAGCACCTGGAAGTTAGGCACCAGCGGAGTGGGCGTGGGGATCACTTGGACCGGAGGGTTGTCCTCTGACGGTCCTGGCATGGAGAAGGGCCCAAGGAGTGGCCCCATGGAGCATTCAGGGTCTTCGGGCCCCCTCCCTGAGGAGCTCAAACACCTGCCTCAAGGGCAGGGCTGGGCCTGGCCACCAGCTCGGGGTAGGGGCACAGAGGCTGGCCACCCAGACTCCTCACACAGCCCAGCCCTCTGGGCCCCCATTGCTGGCAGCTGCACCCTGGTGCTCAGGCAGCCGGCTTCCCACCGGGGTGCGGCCGAAGCCTCAGACACCACCCATTCTCTGGGACCAGTCTCTTTCTAACATCCTCTTGTAAAAGAGCTTGACCTCTCCAGCCCGCCAGAGCTCTGGCCTCGTGCTATGTGTGCACACACTGGAGTATGTGTACCTGTCTGCAGACAGGGACCAGCCCGGAAGTCCGTATCAATGACACACCCCCTGCCCCAATAAAGAAATGACTGGAAACTCTCAGCCGCACATGCTTGCTCCTTCCCACTGGCACCGGCTCTCTGCCTGCCTGATGCCCACAGCTACTCCAGGACCATGTTGCCCCAAGGAGTGCTGGCTACACCTGGAGGCTGGTCACCTGACGGTTCCCTGATGGGTGTCTTCTGGGTCCCACTCTCACCACTGGGACCCGCCCCTTCCTGGAGACCACCAAGCACTGGCCTGGCCTGAAACCCTGAACCCTACTTTCCCAGGCACCTGACTTTTCCACCCAGATTTCCCTGGGGAATGCAGCCACGTCCCCTTTGAACAGGGGAACCAAACCTTGAGTTTCTGAATGAAAGGGCATGCCCTACAGGCTGCACATCGCTGGAAATGGAAGGGCAGGGACTGAGGAAGCATCTCAGGTGCCCACCTTGATTTGGCTAAATAAGCCACAGTAGCCACGCGTGGGCCTGAGTCCACCAGACTCCAGCTCTGGGCAGCCTTTGAGTGGCCTAATGAGCACCCAGGTGGTTCTCATGAAGGCGCCTGGGGTGGGGGAGAATGAGTTTGTGCCTCTCAGGGAGGGTGGGTTTCCCCGCCTGGAGTCTCCAGGACGAAGGGCAGTACTCGCCGCCCGTCGTCCACGTGAACACTGCGTGCGTCCCCAAACACGTGCGCCCAGGCGTCGGGGACTGGGGCCGGTAGCCCACCTTTGCCCCGCTGGTCTGACACCGGCTCCCGCTGCCGAGTAAGCAGGTTGCCCCGACCCGGTCACGACACCCCAAAAGCTCATCCTGCCCCCTCCCTTACCCCCCAATGCGAGTGGCTTCGGCCCCGCTTGAAAAAGCAGCCAAAGAGCTTTTGGAGGACCGTGCGGACTCATCATTGCCTGGGATGGAACGTCCCAAAGCGGGCGACACCCCACACCCCCTCCCCCCGCTGTGTGTCGTGTATTGCGCCCGCGGGACGCCCCCAGAGGAATCCAGCCCACCGTCCGATCCCTAAAAGCGCCTGAAGACCCCCGCCCGAGACCACAGGCTGGAATGGGGTGCCGAGCCCCTTCCCGGGGGTAGGGGCAGACACCCCACTCCCGGGCTCCACCCGCCAGGAAGCCCCGCGGGCCCCGCCCCAGCACCGCCCCCGGCCCGCAGCGGCGCCCGAGCCCGCCGGCCCCGCTCGCCCGGCCAGTCCGGCTGCGCCCGGGCTCGGATTTCAAAGCCGGGCTCCGGCGCTGAATGGGCCTGCGCCCGGCCGGCCTTTCCCACAGCCCCCGCCCCCCACCCCCGCCGCGGTCCTCCCTCTGCCGCGCCCACGTGACGCCGGAGCCGCGGCGGCTCGGATTACCGCCGGCGCTCCAGTCCCCGCGCCGAGGCCGCGCCGCCAGCTGCCCGCGCCGCCCCCCGCGCCGCCCGCCCGCCCCGCCGCGCCATGGCCCGCGCCGCCCCGCCGCGGCCCGCCAGCCCCGAGCGCCGCGCGGCCGGCCGCTGAGCGCCGCCCCGGAGGCGGAGGCCCGGCCCGGCCTCGGAGCGAGCGCCCGCCGCGCCCGGCTCCCTCGGCTGCTGGCGCCCCGCGCCCCTGCCCGCGCCCGCTGCCGCCGCCGCCGACGCCTCCCGGCCGGAGCATGGAGACGGCGGAGAAGGAGTGCGGCGCCCTGGGCGGGCTCTTCCAGGCCATCGTCAACGACATGAAGGTAATGGGGTGCGGCGGGGCCGGGTGCCCGGCGGGCGCGCGGGTGCGGGTCCCTCTGGGGACGAGTGGCGGCGGGCATTCGGGCCCCGCTGTGTGCGCGCGCTGCGCTGTGTGTGTCCTTGTCTGAACGCGTCCGGCCTGTGTCGGCTGTGTGCCTGGGTCTCGGGGTCCCCCCCGTCTGAGGGGTGCTGGTGTTCGTGTGTCGGGGTGTCCAGGCGGCGCCCCGGGGTCTCTGCCCGGGGTCGCCGGGCCGTAGCGCCCCCGTGGGGTCCCCACCGGAGGCTGCTCACACGCGGGCTCCCTGTGCCCCCAGCCCCCAAATCATGAATGAGGTTTGGCTCGGGTTTCGACTGTACGGTCCTAATGTGATGGGTCCCGGGTCTCGCCGGCCTCCGCCCCCTACCGCTACCGTGCACCCTCTGCGGCCCCAATTCCGCACCACCACCACCCCCCCGCCCCCCGACGGCCCTGGAGCCCAGACAATGCTGTCACCGCCAAAGCAGGGAAAAATAATAAGGCAGAAAACCGTTAACTCCTTCACCGCCGGCCTCGGCGCTCGACCCTGCGACTCTTGCATGCCCCCACCCCAACACACCCCTGCCCAGGTACCCTGAAACAGGCCCTAGGAAGCTGCAGGACTCCAAGGTCTCCAGGCTGACTGTCCCTGCATCCCAAGGCCTCTGTTCTCACCTTGGAAGGAGGAAGGGAGAGGCTTTGGGTTTCTGGAGGATCCCCAAGGGAGAGCCTACTACCACCCCAGGCCCTCACCAACCCCCAACCCCGCACCCCCCCATGACTGGCCAAGGCCAGACAGGAGCAGGCCACCAACTCTTGGCCCACCACTGGCTCATTAGGTGGGGAAACTGAGGCCTGGGACTGGCTCAAGGTCATTAAGAAGACTGTCCGACTCTGTCCCTGACCTCACTCCTCTCTGTTGATCTGGGGAGCAAGGGAGATCCTCTCCCCAGAGAGGCCAGGGTTTGGCAGGGCTGCCCCAGGCTGACTAGGCAGAGAGGAGTTGCAGTCCCAGTGACAGGATGGGGGCCGGGAACAACGCTCCTGCCTTTCTCCTCTGAGGCAGGATTGTGGGGCAGGGAAAGAACCAGGCTCTGCACATGAACTCCAGAGAGCCCCCACCCTATCACACACTCCCAAGTATACAACCCAGAATCCCACGGTGACATGACAGGCCCAGGAGGAGACACCACACAGTGCCTAGTGCAGCTAGCCCCACAGTGCCCAGGCAGGCCCCTCCGGGGGCTCCCAGTGCTACCCAGGGAACAGCCCTGGGGCAGCTGCTGGATCCCTGCCCCTGGAAGAGGCCTGAGGCCATCACCACCGAGAACTACAGGGTGAGCAGCATACAGATGTCCCCCAACCCCACAGAGCGTGCTCCCCTGAGACCTCCATCCCTTGCAACTCTACCTCCGGGCCACCCTACCAGCCCTCAGAAGTCCTGGCCCCTCTCTGTCCTCAGCAGGCCCTCCTGTCCTGGGGACATCGCAGCCCTGGCCCTGGGATCCCTGCCTAGGACCAGACAGCCCAGACCACCTGTCCCCCGCTACTTCCAGGGCTGGCAGAGAATGGGACCTTCCCGCCCCCTCCTCCCACTGACAGCCTCTCTGCTAACACTGCAGAGAGCAGCAGCTTCTCTCTTCAGAAAAGAGGGACAGAACTGTCCCTCTCTCCCCAGGCAATTTGCAAGGACCTTTGAGATCAGACAGAAGGAAAAGGGAGATATAGCAAGAGATTCAGGCCGGGTTTTCTGACATGTGGCAGTTTCACCTGGGGTGATGCCAAGTACCTAGGACATATGCATGTGTTCGGGCCAGGGACAGAGCAGGGGACTGGGCCACCTGGAGGTTGATCACCTGGTTTGGGGGGGCAGCTTCTGGCTGTTTCCCTCACTGGTCTGAGCCCCAGAAGCAGCGGGGGCTTGCATAGAGGAAGGGGGCTGAGCTGGGGAGACCGAGCTTGCCCCATGAGGCCTGTCCACAGCCCCATAGCAGCTCCTCTGGAAGCCCCAGCTCCGGCCTGGGGTCAGCAGCAGAGGTGGAGGGAAGCCGCCTCGAGCTGCACCTGGAGGGAGGACAGAGGTCCTGAGCTGCACCTGGAGGCCGGAGACCCTGAGCTGCACCTAGAAGCTGGAGGGCTGGGAAGAGGCCTCTGAGTCAGGGTTGGGGTGGGGTGCTCGGGAGCTTTCCCTGCCTCTGTGCCTCACTTAGCTCAGATGCCCACTGGGTGGTTGCCAGGCCACCCGCTGAAGTTCAGAGAGGGACAGAGGCTTGCCCGAGATGGCAGGACAGGGCAAAGTGCCTTCAACAGAGCGAGGGGGGCCTCCACTTGGCACTGAACCATCCAGAAAATGGGCCCATAAACTTTGCCTGTCCTCCCATAGGCCCTGCCCTGTGGGAGGGGCCTCCGCAGACAGGCGGGGATCCTGTGTTCCCTGTTTTCAGCCAGCACTGACTGAGCCCTGTACTGGGCAAGGTGCTGAGTGCTTCTCCTACAGCGCCTCCTGGAGTCTCCACTGGGACCCAGAGATGTAGGTGCAGTTCCCAGTCCAATTTGACAGGTGAGGAAACTGAAGCCCTGAGTGGAGCCCTGGTCCAGGGTCACCCAGAAAGCCCTCTCTCTGGGGTCACAGCCAGGACTACCAAAACCCCCCCAGGTCAGAGACCGAGTCTCCAAGGGCCAGGAGTCCCGGCCACCTCCACGTCAGTCTCGTGCCATCCACCTGAGCACCTCTAGTGACAAGCACTGGGGACAGAGTGGGTGTTTCTCCCATCCCTGCAGTTCCTGTCCCCTCCTCCCCTCACAGCTCCGAGATGCTCATCACTCTGTACCCTGGAAGTGGGTGTAGTGACCGGTCAGACATGGGATCAGAGCTTGTCCCTGCCATCCGCAGGGCTCAAGCCCATCAGTTAATCCCTCTGAGCCTCAGTTTCCTGACGTGCAGAATGCGGGTGACGGTCGTGTTTATCTCGCGGGGCCGTGCTGAGGACCCGACGCGCTCCCACGGCTTCACACAGTGCCCAGCTGCGGCGAGCGCTCGGCCAGCAGCGGTCACCGCAGCGAGTGGTAACCCAGAGTCTTGGAGCCTGACGACCCGGGGATGGCCAGGGTGAGGGCTTGGGCCCAGATGAACCCTGAAGACCCTCCCTTGGGACACTGGCTGCTCCAGCCGTCCCACCACCACCATCTCTACATCTCTGGGGTCCTTTATGAATCACCTACCAGTGGGGGCCGAGCCCCAGTCCTTAGAGACCAAGGTGCGCCTGTCCTTCTGCTGAGGGCCCCTCAGGCCTCCCCCACCCCGTGTCTTGTCCCCTCCCCATTGGGAAAGCTGACGGGGTGAAAGTCTGGGAAGAAGTGAGCCTGGCTAGCGGGAGGCTGGGGAGATGACTGGTCTGTCCCCAGCTTCTCCTAATCCCTTGTGCTCCAAGCCTGCCCAGAGTCTGCCGAGGGGCTGAGAAGGTGTCCTGGGGGTCAGGACACCTGCCCCTGGACCCCTGCCTCCTCGGCATTGGCCCCTCTCCCTGGGGGTCTTAGCAAGGCTTTGGGGCTGGGATGTTGAGGTGATGTGAGCGCTCCACCTTTCAGAAGACTCTTGGGGGTGCCAAGGTGAAGGTCAGCTCCTTGGGATTGCCAGGGACAACCTACCAGGCTCCTTGACCCTGAACTGCATGCACATGGAGACAGCCCACCCACAGCCTCCCCTGGCCTGCGCCAGCCCGTGTGAACTTCTCAAATATTTGCTTTCTCTGGGCACTGGCTGGGCTGGGAGGAGAGGACGTTTCTAAGGCCGTCAGAAGCTGTCCTGTCTCCTGTCCATCCCTGCAGGCTGTCCTCAGCTGGAGAGGCCATCTCGAACCTACCTTTGGCTTCCAGTCTGACAGAGCCTCCTTCTGAAGCCTTGAGGCCTGGGGTCTCTGCCTTTCCTGTTTCCCCAGCACCAAGCACCCCAGCCTACATGGAAGGGAGACGCCCTCTGGGGCCGGGGCTTTGCTGGCCCTGGGCTCCCCTTCAAGCATCCAGGCCACCACAGGGCCCTCAGGCCAGGGCCGAGGTTTCTCCGGGACCCAGCCACCATGGGAGGGCGCATTAACCAGAAAAGCCCCTTGATCAGACTGGACAACTTGGTCGCCAAGAGCCCAGTCTCCCCACTGGGAAACCCCCTCCCAATTCAGAGCTTTGGGCCAGACTGGGATAAAGGCCACACTGTGTCCCCAGGAGGGGAGGGGTACTGGGGGTGGAGAAAGGTGGCTCTGTTGGCCGCACAAGGCCCCATTCAGCCTGGGGCCTGGCTGTCCTGGGCAGGCTGGCTGGGCCCTGGAGCAGTCACAGCTCCCCGGGCCTGGGAGCCACTGCTGCCGGCCTGGGATGGATGGGTGTCTGGGCCAGTAGCAGCTCCCGGGGCCCAGGGTGGGGGGACCTCCAGAGGCCCCAGTTTGAGACCAGCATCCCTGAGCCCTGCTGGTGCACACTGGCCCTCTGCCCCCACCTTGCTGTGTGGACTACCCCCTGTATCCACAGGGACATGGTTCCCATCATGCAGTTCAGCCCAGAGTCCCTACCAGAACCCAGGGGAGCCCTGAGGGGACAGAACCTGCCATTTATTGTTTCCGTCTCCCCTGATGGAGGATGTAGGCCGAAACGGTGGCCACTGTAGACTGTAGGCCAGACTTCCTATCAGGGAGGGAGGGATGAGCAAAGGCGGTCGTTCCCATGGCCAGGCCTTCCTTATGCCCCATGGCTCTGTCCTTGGTCCTCTGTTATCCCAGAAGGCCCAGGAGCCTCCGTCTCCATGGTGGCAGGACCACTGTCTCAGAAACTGCCCAGAATCCTGACAGAGGCAGGTAGGGAGCCCAGCCCAGGTAGAGCCTTGCAAGCCTCCTCAGTCTCATTACCTCTCCATCTCCTCTGCAGAGCTCCTACCCCATCTGGGAGGACTTCAACTCCAAGGCCACGAAGCTGCATTCCCAGCTGAGGTGAGGCTCCTGAGGGTGCCCCCACTGGGGAGGGGACGGGCAGAGGAGAGGACACCTCACCCACAGACTGTCCCACTGTCCATCTCCCCAGGACCACTGTGCTGGCTGCTGTGGCCTTCTTGGATGCCTTCCAGAAAGTGGCAGATATGGCCACCAACACCCGAGGTGGGGAGGGGGCGTGGCTGGAGGTTGGGTCTGCCCCAGGTTGGGCTTGGAGGCTGGAAAGGCTGAGCGAAATGTGAGCCAGGGAGAGGACACTGGGCCGAGAGCTGGGGCCCTGAATTCTGCTCCCTAATAGAATAGGCTGGTCGTGGAGAGAGTGAGCCTCTTATCACTAATGGCATGCAAGCAGGAGTGGGCGAACGGTGATAGGGATGTTACAGCGGAGGTTCCTCGATCAGCTCGATCCCTCTGCCACAGTGGTTCAGCCTTCTGTACCCTGCGTCTGACCCCCGCTGTCATCTGTCCGTCTGAGAGCACGCAGGGGCAGCTAAGCCCCTGTTGGCCTTGATGTCTCCTCTGCCTTCTAGTTCAAGTAGCAAGGACCCGGGGCCCTGAGAACCAAGATAGCGGGCGCTTGCTCGCACTCTCACGCCTGCCTCTGGGCATCCGGAGGGGGTTCCCGCAAAGGCTGGAGGGGATTTGGGCAGGCCCTTCCGATGGTCTCTCGTGCCGGCCTGACCACCAGACCACCCGCAGCTGCAGCAGGCAGGCACGGCCGGGATGGGTAGGGCCTTGGTCCCGCACGGAGAGTCTCAGCAAATACTGAGAACAGACCAAATCCCCCCTCAATGGATCGCGGGATCCCAGCGCGGGATCGCGCAATGCTGGGGGCGGGGCACGGGCTGCGAGCTCGGTCTTCGCGGGCCGGTGCGCCCCCTCGTGGCCGAGGCTGGGACTGCAGATGCCCCAGCGGGCCCCTTCCCAAGCTGCGCACTTGCCTCGCCAGGGGCCACCCGGGACATTGGCTCGGCGCTCACGCGCATGTGCATGCGCCACCGCAGCATCGAGACCAAGCTGCGGCAGTTCACCAAGTGAGTGGGCGCCACCGGCGGGCGGGCAGGGGGGCGCAGGGAGACCCCGCTGGTGGCCCTGACCCTCCCGCGCCTCCCACAGCGCGCTGCTGGAGAGCCTTATCAACCCGCTGCAGGAGCGCATCGAGGACTGGAAGAAGTCGGCCAACCAGCTGGACAAGGACCACGCAAAAGGTAGGCGCTGGGCTGGGGCCAGGGCTTCCTACCCCCGTTGTGCAGAGCACACACACCCCACCCCACCCCCCCTGCCCCATTATAGCATTCCTCTCTCACCCCGTGTGCAGAGTACAAACGAGCCCGGCATGAGATCAAGAAAAAGTCTTCAGACACGCTGAAGCTGCAGAAGAAAGCACGCAAAGGTAGAGCCCACAGGGGCCCATGGACGCGTAGCCCCACGGGGCCCCACTCCATACCCCCCACACCCTATGGGGTGCCCCAGGGAGTCATCCTGGCTGGAGGGACCCTATCCTGGACAAGACCCTCCAACCTGCTGGGTGGGACAGAGGGAGCCTCTCTGCACCCCAGACCTAGCCCAGGCCCTCCCCTCTCAGGGAGGCAGCAGGAGGCCCCACAGGCCCAGGCACCCACACCCCTGCCCCAGGAGTGGCTCTTTCCATCCGGCTGTCTTTCACACATTCTTTCTTTCTCTGTCTCTCCTCCTCTTCTCCTCCCACATCCTTCCTGTAGAGCTACTTGGTAAGTCAAATGTCCATCCCTCCAGCTGCTCCTCCCGTCCTTGTCCCATTTGTCTGTCTCCCCCAGCTCAGGGCCATTGGAAGGAGCCTCTCCAGGCCAAGGAGGAGCGAGGAAGGCGGTCGGTCCAGCGAGGGAGGGGCCCGGGGCACAGTCCCCCTGGGGCTCCGGGGACCCCTGGCCAGGGATGAGTCCCAGGCCACTGCTGGGTCAGTCTGCCAGGCCAAGAAGGGTTGGAGTGGGCAGGGTGGGGGGCACAGGCCCTGGCTACCCCCTCCCACCAGGCCTGCCCCATTACCTGTTGCCTTCTCACTTCCTGTCTCACCATCTCTCCATCATCCTCTTGCCTCTCTCTCTCTCTCTCTCTCGCTGCTGCTTTGTGTCGCTGTTGCTGTCCCTGTGCACCACTCCCTGAGCTGAGTGGGAGCCCACACTGAGAAAACCCCCTTCCCTTCCCCAGGGGCCTAGCCCCTAGTTCTCCTGGCCACCCCCCTCAGTGGGCTGGCCTACAGCTGAGCCCTCTGGCTCTACTTTGTCCTCCTCCCACCCTCTTCCTGTGCCCGGTGAGGTGAGGGGGTTCTGGCCCACAGGCAGTGTGGGTACCGCCAGGGCTGGAAGTCTCAGCTGTGGAGGCCTCTGCTGGACTCACCTGGGCACACCTGCTCCCAGGGTGGCTCCCGGTGGGCTCCGCCCACTCCAGGTCCCGGGTGGCTTTGCAGCTTTGGTGTCTTTCCTGTGTGTGTGTCTGTCCTCTCTGCCTGCTCTGGGACCAGCCCCGGCACAAGCCCCGGAGTCCTGGCTGCCCTCCCCAGTCCCCGGACCCCTGTGGCAGTGCCCAGCCCCACCTCCAGGGATGCACCACTGGGCCTGAGCCACACACGCGGCGAGCCGGGCGGCGTCCCCAGCGCGGCCTCTCCTCCCCGCCCCTCCAGGGAAAGGAGACCTGCAGCCTCAGCTGGACAGCGCCCTGCAGGACGTCAACGACATGTACCTGCTGCTGGAGGAGACAGAGAAGCAGGCGGTGCGCCGGGCCCTGATCGAGGAGCGCGGGCGCTTCTGCACCTTCATCACCTTCCTGCAGCCTGTGGTGGTGGGTCCCTCGGAATCTGCGCTGTTCTCAGCATCCCTGCCGTTGGGCTAGTTGAAGGGTCTCCAAGAACCTGAGGATATCCCAAGAATCAGGATTTGGGAGCCGCTGCTGGGAGTCCTTCTGGGTGACTCAGAGGCCCCAGGAGGTGGGACCGTGCTCAGGGTTGATCCCGCGACCTCTGAGAAAGGCCGCGGCTCAATCATCCCTGCTGCGTCTTCAGAGCCGCGTGCTCACCGCCCAAAGGCAGGTCTCGTAGCTCGTGATGCACTAATTCAGGCCGGACCTATGGTCACAGTGGCCCCAGGGTGTCTGGTTCCAGCCTCTGTCAGGCCTGAGCAGCGCTGGGTGAGAGGGGAGAAGCCAGGGGAGGCCCGTCCCTCCAGGGTGGGGGGCATGGGCAGGGCCGGTGGGTCTGACCCGCGGCTTCCCCAGAACGGCGAGCTGACCATGCTGGGAGAGATCACACACCTGCAGGGCATCATCGACGACCTGGTGGTGCTGACGGCCGAACCCCACAAGCTGCCCCCCGCCAGCGAGCAGGTGCGGCCAGGCCTGGGGCTGGGGACAGGGGTGGGGATGGCCCGCCCTTGGTTGGGGACGGTAGAGGAAAAAAGAGGACAGAGGACCAGACACGTCCTAACACGCACTGTGGAACATCCAGGAGCACCTGCCCCGGGGAGGGATGGTGTTCCCAGGACCCAGTGGGAGCCTCAGTCTGAGAGCAGAAGTGGGGAGGTCCCGTGGCACTGGGCCCTGTGTCTGCCCCCAGGCTCCCCCTGAATAAGCCAGACTTGGTGACGCTTTCCTGTCGTCTGTAGCCAAAACCTGTCCCCTCCCCTGGTCCGAGGCACACAGACACACCTGCCCACACTTGCCACCCGCTCGGCTCACTGCCGTGCTCCCACTGCACAAGGGGCGGTCCTCCCCGACAGGCCCATGACGTTGCTCTCACCCAGCACCTACCATGTGCCCGGCACTCTGCCAGGCACTTTCTACACCATCCCATTGAATTCCCCCCCCCCCACCAATGGCCCTGCAAGACAGGAACCACGGGCTGCTCACAGGGCCACTGAGGTTCCAGGAACTTGCCTGAGGGGCACAGCAGAGCTAAGATTTGAGCCCCACGGTGTCCCTCATGGTCACTCTCTGGGCTGCTCTGCCAGGACAGTGAGTCCCCAGGGACACTTGGTTCTCCAGTGGCTACCCCCCAGGAGGGGGCAGCATCCCTGAGAAGCAGGGGGGGGAGGGTGCAAGTCTCCCTTGATGTTCCTCTTCCCCCTCCGGCAGCTCTGCTTTCAGACTCCCCTGGAGGGTCCCTTGCCGAGGCTTGGCTCTCAACAGGGAAGAGAGTGGGGGGCTTCTGGCCCTACCAGTCCTCTGTGGAGGCCCCCAGAACACAATAAGGGTCTTTGCAGAGTAAGGCTGCCTCCCTTCAGTGACCCCGTCCCTGTCCCTGTCCAGGTGATCAAAGACCTGAAGGGCTCAGACTATAGCTGGTCCTACCAGACGCCCCCATCGTCGCCCAGCGGCTCCGGCTCACGGAAGTCCAGCATGTGCAGGTCAGTGCAGGGTGGACGGGGTTGAGGGGCGAGGCCGGGAGGCGGGGGCCCCCAAGGAGAGAATGGGGGATCTCCCGGCAAAGCTGCATCAAGAGCTGCTTCCAGGCCCCAGAATTCACACAAGTGCATCACAGAGGAATTTGCGTGCGAGCACGGAGGACAGATGTACCTGTGTGTAGAGGCTGTTGCCCGCGCACGCGTGTGGTAGCAGGAAGCGGGGTGGCGGGGGCAGGAGCAGCTTCCTTTACAGAGCAGTCACGGTGTGCCAGGGGCCATGCTCAGTGCTTTATGCGTTTTCTTCACTGAATCCTAACACCACCGTATCAGGTATGGTGTTATCTCCATTTCACTGAAGGGGAAACTGAGGCCTTGGTTGTGGCACTGCACGACTGTTGGCAGGTGTGGAGGGATAGTAAGAATCTAAAATCAGGGAGGGGCACAGATGCTTCTGGGAAGGTGTGCTGAGGCCCCACAGGAAGGGACACTCCGACCTGGCTGGTTCCTGAGCTCTGGTTCCTGAAGGCCACTGCCTCTTGCCCGAACCCCAGCCCATGCTGGCCCCCAGAGTCTCGTTCAATCATGGTGCAGGCTCAGGATCAGGGACACCTCCAGGGCTAGCACTAGGACAGCATTTGGAGGAGACATCTAAGATTCAAGGTTCCTTAGTGGGGAGGGCAGTGAGCACAGAGTGAGTTACTGTTGGGACAGGCCCCTCTGTCCCAGGCTCCCCTTCCCCAGAACCACCTCTGGGCACCTGGGCAAGGAGGTAAGCCAGCATGGCCATCAGCAGCTCCTGTGGAGGGAGGGGGCCCAGGTCTGTTGGACCTCAGGTAGGTGTCTATCACGGCAGGAAGGGTTGATGGCAGAGGACACCTGTGACCCAGGGTGGGGGCTGGGTAACTTCAGCATCTCGTTCAGAAAGAAGGCCGCCTTCACTGGCTAAGCGTGAAGTGGTTGCACAGAGGGAGTGAGCTACGGGGCTGGACACAGTCAAGGAGGTGGAGGGGATGAGGACAATGGTGGGTCCAGGACTCACACGGACAGTCACTGCAGCCTAGATACCCAGTTAGGATTTCATGGCAAAAATCAGACTTTGAGGAGGCGATCCAGAAACAGACTTGTGTTGGGTTCTAGCCCAAATGGGCCAGGGTTTGATGCTTTGTGACTCGGTTGTTAATGGCAAAGTAGGAAGCAGAGTGACTGCTTGGCCCTAGGGATGCCCTGGAACCCTGGGGTTCTCTAGGGGCAGGTGCTGGGCCAGCTCTTGAGTGTGGTCCCCCGCCCACCCCTACCCCCCACCGACCCACAACCCTACTCTTCTGTGGCACTCAGGTCTCACAACTTGTAGTCTGACATTGTCTTTTCCTTCCTTTGCCCCTCACCTCTTTCCTCCACCCTCGTCTGTCACCCTCTCCTCCACACGCACCCTTGTGTCTCCTTGTCTGGCCGCTGTCCCCCTCCCTGACTCCCCCAGTGCCCCCAGCAGCAGTAGCGGTGCCAAGGGTGGCGGAGCCCCGTGGCCTGGGGGTGCCCAAACATACTCACCCAGTTCCACCTGTCGCTACCGCAGCCTGGCCCAGCCAGCCACCACGGCCGCCCGCCTCTCCAGCGTCTCGTCCCACGACTCTGGCTTCGTCTCCCAGGACGCCA
Source organism: Enhydra lutris kenyoni (assembly GCF_002288905.1). NCBI lineage: Eukaryota > Metazoa > Chordata > Mammalia > Carnivora > Mustelidae > Enhydra > Enhydra lutris. The sequence continues at coordinate 9,852,657 of NW_019154114.1, forward strand.
CCTACTCCAAGCCCCCCTCACCCATGCCTTCCGACATCACCAGCCAGGTGAGGAGTGTCTGCAGGGCCTGCAGCTGTTGAAACAGGCCTGGAGGTCCCCAGGATCCCCTCACCGGGGACCAGCCTGGCTACGGAGAGGTGGAGAAGGTTAGAGCCACCTGCATGGGCCACAGAGGCATCAGCCGGAGGCTTTTGTGGCCCCACTTCCTCACCGTTTCCTGATTCCCTACTTCCTGCCTTCTTCCAGCCATGGGAGCCCCGAGGGGGCTGCTTAGCAGCTCTGATCCCTTTTGACCCTCCCCCTGCATAGTCTTACTGTGATGGGGTGGCTGGCCCTAGGAGTCATCCGCTGGAGCCCCACAAATCTCCCCAGAAGCAGGCTTAGATCCTGCAGCCTCAGTGAGATGGGCAAACAGAGGGACCACAGTAGAAGACAAAAGAACGTCAGGCTGCCTGCCCAGAGGGCTATCCTCAGGGTGTCAGGAGTGACTGCATTTGGATCCAGTCTGCTATTCCTCCCCATCTAGGCTAGTGCCTCCATTTGGGCTCAGTATTTTAAGTTTTGGGTTTTTTGCTCAAGGATATCCCCATTACATTTTCAGTCTCTCTCCCTGTGCTGGCTCATTCCCATCAGTAACACAAACAAGCTCTAGCATCATGCATCTTAAAAGCTCTCCCTTCCCCCCATGTTATCCCCCAACCACCTAGTATCCTTCACAGCAGAACTTCTCTTCTTTTTTTTTTTTTTTTTTTTATTTATTCATTTGACAGATAGAGATCACAAGTAGGTAGAGAGACAGGCAGAGAGAGAGGAGGAAGCAGGCTCCCCGCTGAGCAGAGAGCCCGATGCGGGGCTCGATCCCAGGACCCTGGGATCATGACCTGAGCCGAAGGCAGAGGCTTTAACCCACTGAGCCACCCAGGCGCCCCCACAGCAGAACTTCTCGAAAGAGTTGTCTGCCCTGACCATCTCTACCCATTTTCCATTCACTTCTGTCTGCTTCACCTATGTCTGACAAATTTTAGATTTGTTCATTTCTCCCATATAGTTCCATGTGCGTTTGCTGTGTGCATTTTGAGACTCTTTGATTAAGTGCGCACACATTTAAAATGTCAACTTTTCGTGGTGACTTGAATCTTCTAACATGATGTAGTTGATCCTTTGTTCCTTATAATGCCTTTCATCTTAAAGTCTCTTTTGTTGGATGTTACTACAGCTATCTCAGCTGTATTCTGTTCAAGATTTATATTATTTTCCCCATCTCTTGGCTTTTAAACTCACTGTATCTTTATGTTTCAGTTGAGTCTCCTAAAAGAGCAGATGCTTAGGTTTTCTTTTATACAGGTTGACAATCTCTATCTTTTCGTCGGTATTTTTAGTCCATTTATATTTATTGTGATGACTGACATATTTGGACTCCTGTCTTTTTTCTTTTTATTCATTCTGCTTTTTCTTTGCCTCTTTTTTCTCTTCCCTTGCCATTTGTTTTTCTTTTTCCCATTTGTTCCCCCTGCTAAATTGTAAGTTTTACTGTGTTTCTTTTCTTTTACAGGGTACCTTGAAATTTTACCATACACCCTTACAAAGGGTCTCACTTCCTGAATAATTCAAGGATCTTAATCATTATTTTAACTTGGTCACCCACTTCTTCCCAACTTGTAAGCTATTACATGTTACTCTCTATTTTTTTTATAACACTCACAAATGACATTTTTTTCCTGAACTTCACTATCATTTCACACAGACAATATTTGTCTAGATTTCTCCATGTGTTTACACATTTCTTCATTATTTCTTCTTGCACCTCAAGTCTTCTTTCTGAAGTATAGCACTTCCTTTAGAAGTTCTTTTTTTTTTTTAAGATTTTATTTATTTATTTGACAGAGATCACAAGTAGGCAGAGAGGCAGGCAGAGAGAGGTAGAAGCAGGCTCCCCGCTGAACAGAGAGCCCGATGCGGAGCTCGATCCCAGGACCCTGGGATCATGACCTGAGCAGAAGGCGGAGGCTTTAACCCATTGAGCCACCCAGGCGCCCCCCTTTAGAAGTTCTTTTAGAGTAGATCTGTAGTAGTAAATTCTTGAGTTTTGTTTTTCTGTAAACATGTGTCATTTTGTCATCTTTCTTGAACGTATTGCCAGGGACACGATTCTGAGGTAGTAGTTATTCTCTCTCCACACTTGGGTATTTTTCCAATGTGTGTTTTGGCTTCTGTCGTCGGTTGGGAGGTCTGCCGTCCGTCAGATTGTTGTTCCTTTGTGAGTGAGCTTACTTTGCTCCCTGGTCACTTTGAAGATCTTTGCCCTTTAGTTTGTGTCTAGTTGCAGTTTCGTTTTTACGTAACCTCATTTGATATGTTTGTATACCTCCCTCTTTGTATTCTTGTCTTTCATATGTTCTGGAAGTTTTCAGCCATTATTTATGTATTCCTACTTTCATTCTTGCTATTAGCTCCCTCTGAGATTCCAATTCCGTGTGTTGCGAAACCTTCTCATTTATTCTGCTCTGTATCCTTCTCTTAATCCTCACACTTTCCTTCTCCTCCCTTCTCTAGATGATGTTCTGGATCATTTATTCAGGGCTGTCTTCCAGTTTCCTTTTTCTCCATGTCACAGGAACTTAACCTCTCCATTGAGGCTTTTTTCCAACTTGGTATTTTGAAATAACTTCAGACGTGTAGGAAAGTGGTCGAAAGAGTACAGACTTCTCAGCTACCCCTCCCAAGCCTCCCCTGATGTTAACCCCTCATGTAGCTACAGTACTATTGACGAACCTAAGGTCTTTTCTCAAATGTTGCCTGTTTCTCTGGCCCGGGAGGGCAGGATCCGGCCCAGGACCCTGCGTCACAGTTAGTTGTCAGATCTCTTGTGGCTCCTCAAATCCGTGGTGGTTTTTCAGTCCTTCTTTCCTGACTTTGATACTTTTGATACCAGTCAGCTGTTTCATCTGTCGGTTTGGGTGTGTCTGGTGTCTTCCCATAATTAGACTGAGGTCCCACATTTCTGGCAAGACTCCTCTAACAGTGGGGGATGGCTGCTCCTCGTCCTCACCAACCCTTGGTGATTTTACATCTTTTTCATTTTAGCCATTCTGGGGGGAACATCTGGTAGTGCCCTGTGTTTTTAATGTGCAGGTCACTGATGAGGAATGAGGTTGAGCACCTTCTCAGGCCACTTTGTCCTCTTTTCTGAAGGACCTGTTCGCGTTTTTGCCCGTTTTTCTACTAGGTGGGTTTTTTTTTTTTTTTAAGATGTTATTTATTTATTTGACAGACAGAGGTCACAAGTGGGCAGAGAGGCAGGCGGGGTGGGGGTGGGGGGAAGCAGGCTCCCCGCTGAGCAGAGAGCCCAATGCGGGGCTTGATCCCAGGACCCTGGGATCATGACCTGAGCCAAAGGCAGAGGCTTAACTCACTGAGCCACCCAGGTGCCCCGGTTTTTGTTTTGTTTTTTTTCTTATTAATTCCTAGGACTTCTTATATATTAGGGATACAACGCCTTCATCTGAGATCTCTGATTCTGTGGGTTCCCTTTTTACTCTCTTAATGGAGTCTTTTAATGACCTAAAATTCTTAATTTTAACGGATGTACAGTTCCACTTATTCATTTTTTACATTGTGCTTTTTGCGTTCTGAGCCACGTTTGTGCACTCCAAAGTCACAAAGATATTTCCCTAGAAAAGTCTTTCTCTTTTACCCAGATCTGCTCCTCATCAGGAATTGTGTACGTGTGTGCGTGTGTGTGTAATATGAGGTGGGGGTCATTTTTCCACACAGATATCTAATTGGCAAGTTATTGAAGAGGCCGTGTCTTACCCCCACTGCACTACAGTGTCATCTTTGCCACAAATCAGGTGTTACCTACATACCTGTAGCCGTTTGGGGAGTCTGTATTCTGTCTGCTGGTTGATTTGTGTTCTCATACCAAGACCATACCGCCTTAATTATTGTCACTTTATATAAAACTTTGATACGTGCTAACAGAAATCTTTCAGCTTTGTTATTCTTTTTTTTTTTTTTTAAGATTTTATTTATTTATTTGACAGACAGAGATCACAAGTAGGCAGAGAGGCAGGCGGAGAGAGAGAGAGGAGGAAGCAGGCTTCCCGCAGAGCAGAGAGCCCGATGTGGGGCTTGATCCCAGGACACTGGGATCATAACCTGAGCCGAAGGCAGAGGCTTTAACCCACTGAGCCACCCAGGAGCCCCCAGCTTTGTTATTCTTAAGTATGCCCTTGTCTATTTTTGGCCCTTCGCAATTCCTTGTATCCCTTAATGTCAGCTGGTCAGTTCCCATCAAAACAACAGTAACAGCAGCTCCTGGAGTTTTGACTGGGGATTGCTCATGTCTCCACTTATTTTGGCTTTTGCTTCTCTTGGTGATGTTTCGTAGTTTGCACGTAAAGGTATTCCACATCTATCACTGGATTTTTTTTTTTCCGGGATATTTGATATTTATTGATGATGTTTTATTCATTTTAAAGATTACTTATCATTTACTTACTTATCTGAGTAAGCGAGTGGGAAGGGGAGCAGAAGGAGCGGGACAAGCAGACTCCACGCTGAGCGCAGAGCCTGATATGAGGCTGGACCCCATGACCCTGAGATCGTGACCTAAGCCGAAATCCAGTCAGAAGTTCAACCGGCTGAGCCACCCAGGCGCCCCTGTTGATAGTATTTTAAATTATATTAGCTCCATAGGGGGTTTTTTTGTTTATTTGTTGGCTGCTGATATTTAAAATTTTGGGTTTTTTTCTCTGGCATATTAATCTTCTATTGAATAATTTTATTAAAGTCGCTTGTCATTTCTGGTCACTGTAGACTCGTGAGAATTCTGCATATACAACCATCACGTTTTGGATGAGTAAGGACTGCTTTTTTCCTTCCTTGCCAATCCCTTTGCTTTCTGCTACTTCTTGCCCCACCGCTCTGCTAGGATTCCCAGTACTGAGCAGAAATGGTGATCGTAGGCATCCTTCTCTCTTTCCCACCCTCCAAGGGAAATATATTGGTATTTGTCTAGACACTCTTTATTATCCGATTAAGGAAGTTTTTTCTATCCCCGGTCTAAGTATTTGTTCATGAATTAACATTGCATTTTTCCACGGAGGGTTCCTAATGCTTTCTCTCTTGGTTTTTGTCTGCTTTCACAATTCTATTGGTGAATCCACATTTGTTTCTTGTTTCGTCCAAGCCTCACCTGTCGTGCTTTATTTTCTTTTATTTTGGTGATCTTGATTCATCCTAAACTGTAAAAAAAATCTGGGGGTCTAAATTAAGGAGAATTTGAAGAATTTGACAGGGCAGGCATGGTACAAATAATGGACCCTTTGCACATCTCTTGCTGGACCCTTAATTCGGGCCATCGCAGGGCTTGCCCCTCACCTTGGCCCTTCCCCAGTCTCCCAGTCACTGTATTGCTCTCAGCGTGTGCCTCAGGGAGTCCTCGTGGTCCTACGTCCGCCCTGCCTGCTGCTTTGGTCTTCATTCTTGTGTCTTCTTTTGAGTTGGGGGCTTCCCAGGCCACCTGATCCCTGCACCGGCCCCGAGCAGGAGTCTCCCCTGCACACATGGTCCACTCAAAAGCGGACTCCCAGCCCCCACGATTCTGTGACCTAGTTCTTTTTTTTTTTTTAAGATTTTATTTATTTATTTGACAGAGATCACAAGTAGGCAGAGAGGCAGGCAGAGAGAGAGGAGGAAGCAGGCTCCCTGCTGAGCAGAGAGCCCGCTGCAGGGCTCGATCCCAGGACTCCAGGATCATGACCTGAGCCGAAGGCAGAGGCTTAGCCCTCTGAGCCACCCAGGTGCCCCTGTGACCTAGTTCTTGAAGTCTCCAGGGAGGCCTCTGTGCCCTCATCTGAGAGACCCCTGGCAGCGTTCGCGCCGCTGCCTGTCCCTCTTCCGCGGGGCAGCTCCTTCTGAGTTCTGTAACACCGTCTGCTGCTGGTTTTCTTCCTACTGCTCTGGCAGCTCCTTGCTCCTCCCCTTGGCTGGACCCTCCTCTTCCCAGTCACTGACTGTGGGCCTGCCTGGGTCCTTGTACCTTCTCTCTAACGGCCCCTGCTGCCAGGCTGACCTTACTCTGTCTCATGGCTGTGGATTGGTGGCTGCTACCCTTGTCTTCTCCCTCAATTCCAGACCTGTAAATGCGGTTGCCTTGGTCGCATCTGTGTGTGGACAGCGGACAGGCAGCTCCACTTTGCGCGTGCAGGATGGAGCTCCGGACTCCTTCCTTCCCGCAGGCGTGTGCTTTTGACACAACAGGGACGCCATCGATTCCTCCGCCCTCCCTCGTGTCTCTCTTTCCCTGGCCCGCCACATCCAGGCCGTGGGCAGCAAGTCCTGTTGTGAACTCTCACTACCTCTGGCTCTTGGGCTGGGCCGCAGAGTCGGCCGGTGCCCGCCGTGTGCGCTCAGGGTGCTGAGATCTGCTGCAGACGCTCGCAGGGGTGGCGGGGTGGGGCACTGAGCCGGAGCGCCCCGCTGCATGCCGGCGCTGTGACCAGGTCTGTTCTCTCCTCTCCTCCTGGCCTCCCCGCCCCGTCCGCCCGCCTGCTCGCCTCTGCATGGCAGAAGTCCTCCAGCTCTGCGTCCTCAGAGGCCTCGGAAACCTGCCAGTCCGTTAGCGAGTGCAGCTCCCCCACCTCGGTCAGTGCTCCCCACCTGCAGTGGGATGCAGGGAGGGTCCAGGGTCAACCAGCGGGGGGTGCACACGGTGCCTGCTCCCCACAGGAAAAGCCGCCTGGGCACACCTGCAGCCACTCCCAACACACATCTTTCCCTCCTGGGACATGCTATCCTACCCCTGGGCCTGGAGGGACTGAGGGGTCATGGTACCCTCCATGCTCTGTCCTTGGCCATGATCATGGGCCTGACCCCCATATGGGCCTGAAAACCCTGAACCTCAACAATAGTGAGGGGACCCATCACTGCGGATGACAGGGCCAAGGGCCCCCTGACCCATCCGCCGCCCCCTGCAGGACTGGGCCAAGGCGGGCCCCCACGAGCAGCCCTCGAGCACCAGCCTGCAGCGGAGAAAGGATCGAGCGGAGCACCCCCGAGACACAGAACCAGGCCTGGCCAGCGGGGGTGCCCTGGGCCCCAGCAGCGAGGAGGCACCGCGACCCCGCATGTCCCCTGCCACCATCGCAGCCAAGGTAGGCGCCAGCTCTCCGGCAGCCCAGCCGGGGCCCCACCTTCACTCCCAGGTCCATACCTGAAGGCCCAGCAACTGGTGTTGGGGCCAGCCCTGGCTTCTTGGCGGGAGCCACCTGGAATCCGGGCTGAGGGGGGCAGCGGGGAGCCCAGCTTCAGCCTGCAGTCTTCCCACCCCCAGCACGGCGAGGAGGTGTCCCCCGCCGCCAGTGACCTGGCCATGGTGCTGACCCGCGGCCTGAGCCTGGAGCACCAGAAGAGCAGTCGGGATTCTCTGCAGTACTCCAGCGGCTACAGCACGCAGACCACCACGCCCTCGTGCTCCGAGGACACCATCCCGTCCCAAGGTAGGCCCTGGGGCCGGGGCCGGGGCGGATCGGCCAGCCTTCCGAGCCCCGGCCCACCGCATCCCGTGTCACCAGGCTCCGACTACGACTGCTACTCCGTGAACGGGGACGCAGACGGCGAGGGCCCGGCCGAGTTCGACAAGTCATCCACCATCCCCCGCAACAGCAACATCGCCCAGAACTACCGCCGCCTGATCCAGACCAAGCGGCCGGCCTCCACCGCGGGGCTGCCCAGCGCCTCGGGCGCGCCCCCCGGCGTAGCCACCATCCGCCGCACGCCGTCCACCAAGCCCGCCGTGCGCCGCGCGCTCTCCAGCGCCGGCCCCATCCCCATCCGGCCGCCCATCGTCCCCGTGAAGACGCCCACCGTGCCCGACTCCCCGGGCTACGCGGGGCCCACGCGGGCGGGCAGCGAGGAGTGCGTCTTCTACAGCGACGAGGCCGCCTCGCCCCTGGCCGCGGACCTGGCCAAGGCCTCCCCGAAGCGGCTGAGCCTGCCCAACACGGCGTGGGCCAGCCCGGCCCCCGAGGCGACCAGCTACTCCGGGCTGGCGGCGGACGACGACGACGAGCAGCAGCAGCTGGCCGCCAACCGGCACAGCCTGGTGGAGAAGCTCGGGGAGCTGGTGGCGGGCGCCCACGCCCTGGGCGAGGGCCAGTTCCCCTTCCCCACGGCCCTGGCCGCCGCAGCCGCCCCTGCTGAGGAGACGCCCAGCCCACCCCCTGCCGCCTCCGGCGACCCCCCGGCCGAAGACATGCTGGTGGCCATCCGCCGCGGGGTGCGGCTCCGCAGGACCGTCACCAACGACAGGTCGGCGCCCCGCATCTTGTGATGGCGCCGCCCTCCCGCCCTCTGGCCCGTGTGACGCAGGTGGCCGGACCAGTGACCCACAGCCGCTCAGAGCGAAGGCACAGCGAGGAGACAGCAGAGCCAGGCAAGCCTTTGGTTTTCTGTTTTTTAAGTCACGTGTGATGGAGAGACACTCATCCTGGATTTCAGCATTTACGTGGGAAGTGACTTCCTTAACCAAGCCCGCCAGCTCGGAGCCTGCAGGCCTTGAACTGGATCCGGAGCCTGTTTTATATGTTTCCTGCCTGTTCTGCCCCTCCTCCTCCTCCTCCTCAGGCCCTGCCTCTCCCCCCGCCCCCACCCACTGGGGGAGCCCTGCTCTGGGCCTGCCCTGCCCGAGGCCTCTCCTGGAGACCAGGCGCTTCTCCCTCCTTCCCCTTTCTCTCCCCTTCCAGAGTTCTGTCAGGGAGGCAGGCTGTCTGCGGAGGGGCCCGGCGCCCAGTCGGCTGAGGTGTGAGCTTTGACTGAAAAGCTATCCGGGATGGCGGGGAGCAGGTTGAGGTTGGGAGGCCCAGCCTCCTGTGGAGGGAAGAGGCGCACAGCCCCAGGGCCCTGCGTTGTCTTGGGGACGTGTTTGGAGAAGGCCATGGCGCCTAAGGTGGCTTCAGGTCCTAGCGTGCCGTCGCTGGGGCAGTGTGGCTGCTGGAGAGGGGCAGGCCACAGGGTCCTCTGGCCGGTCCCTCGGGAGCTGCTTTTGGATGTGTGGCCCTCATATGGGCACGTTGAAAATTTAACTCTGGTGGCACTTTGGTCACGGTTTCGGCCACCTTTGGGCATAGGGGCTGGAGCTTGGTAGAGGGTGTGGGGGTTATTTTTATGAATATGATAGCGAAAGAGCTGACTAGACAGGACTGTGTGGTGGGACAGGGTGGACCGTACAGGGTGTCCAAGAGTGCCTGAGGGACAGGGGTCCTCACAGTGGCCCGGTGGGCCTATGGCAGGAGGAGGAGGGCCAAATTGCTTCCTCAAAGCCAAGGGGTAGCTGTTTTTTCCTCCAGTTTCTGGAGCAAAGCCAAAATAAGGTTGGAGAAGGCCAGGTGTTGGGGGTTGGCCAGCACATCTGCTTGGATGGGGCTGGGGTGTAGCCCAGGGAGCTTGGCTTTGACTCTCTGTCGCCAGAGGAGATGCCAACCCAGTGCAGTCCCCCCGGAGTCCGGTCCTGTGCTGGCGGTGGGTGCGGGGTGGGGGTGCCCTCCCCTCCACGTGCTGAGTCCCGCCAACTCAAAGCAGGTAGAAGCAGGTGCGTCTAGGGCGAGTGGAGGGCTTCCTGTTGTCCCGCCGGCTGGCAGTGAGGGTGGCCGGGCTCGGAGGGCAGCAGGACCACAGGGCAGGGGGCCTCCTGGGGTCGGGAGAGCAGGGATTGGGGCTGAGTCTCAGCACCAGGCTGGAGCTACTGGTAGTTCTTGTGCAGGGAACTGGGGTCCAAGCAAGGTGGCCAGGCAGGTCTGGGGCACCAAGGTGGCCCCTGGTGCCTGGAGGCCCCCCCCCACCCCACCCAGGTTCCCAAGGGCAGATGGAGGATGGTATCTGTAAGTTGCTAGGTCTGAGAACAGCCTTGCTGACTGCTCAGGCCAACCCGAGAGCCCAGGTTAGGGCATCTTGAGAGAGGGCCCAGGTGAGGGAGGGCCTGAAGAGGACAGGAGAGCAGATGGCCCGTTGGGGAAGGCGGGGGGTGGGGGGTTTGCGGGCAGGCAGATACACTGCCCTTTCCCCACAGGGCTGTGCTGGCATTTACCCGGGTGGGCTGAGCGAGTAAGATGCAGGGTGTGTGATATGAGCAGGGCAAGGAGCAGTGGGGTACGGGGGTGACTTGGGAGGCCCAAGAAGGGGGGTTGGCCTGGCAGAGCCACCCCCCCAGGCTTCTCCCCCCCAAGCCACCCCAGGGCTGTACATAACTCCTCCATCCCCTTGACCACCTATCTCCCATCTAGTGACCACCTCTTAGGCCCACCCCCTCGGGATCCGAGCCAACCAGCCCGCATCACAAACTTTGGTTTGGGGAACTTCTTTACGTTCGTTTCGTTTCTTTTCTTTTTTTTCCCATTTTGTACAGAGAAATATTCTTTTCAAAAGCGTCTTTTGACTGAAGTAACTTTTCTGGTGCTGTTGTTAACTTGTTCCTTTTTTTTTTTTTTTAATTTATTTCCCCACCCGGGTCTCTGCTCCTGGTTCCTACTCAACCTTTCCTCCCTTCCCACCACAACCCCCCCATCCCATCTGACCCATTTTGTTTCTTTTCTTTCTGTCCGTTTTTGGATAAATTATACTCTCCTCCCTGCCCCCTCCACCACCCCCCCCCGCCTTGATTTAAATAGTCACTGCTACAAGTAACAAATGCACTGTGAAGATTCCAGTATTAATAAAGTTGTACTGTAATTAACACCCCTGCGTCCACCTGGCTTCCTCCCCGGCTGCTCACCGGCCCCCTGCGGCAGCCGTGCAGCCCCAGCCCCGGCCCACCCCAGATCGGGCCTGGGGCAGGGGCACCCGGGCTCCACGTGCAGGGGGGCAGGACCAGCCGGGTCTGGTGCCAGGACCTATGCTCTTGAACACCTGCACCCTGTCCCAGGCAGATGGAGCCAGGGAGGGCGACCAGGGGGCACAGAGGAGGACCAGCCTAACACCCTCTGCCCCTCGGTCTCCGTCTCATTGAGGCCCCGGCAGCTCGGGCAGGTGTGGAAGGAACTCAGGCCCTCAAAGACCATTTCCAGGCCTCCAGGCTAAGGCTTCATCCATTCCAAATCCAAATCTTGAGACCCAGGTCCCAGGGCCCGACCAGCCCACCTGTCTTCTGAGTCCTGGAACTGGAACACGGAGGCCACGGAGGGGCTCTCAGGCCTCTGGGGTTCATCTTTGCAGATGCAAACCAAACCGAAACAAAACAAGCAAGTGTTTAATAGAAAATATAAGGAACTGGAAGAGCATCCATTGTGGCAAGACGGGGTGTGTGGCCCGGCCCCCTCCCTCCCCGTGCTCGCCCGCCTGCCCGGCACAGTTCTCGCCTCTGCAGGCCACAGGAGACACTCGGCAACGCCTCCAGGCCCAGTAGGCAGCCCAGGTGGTGCAGGAAGAGGAGAGACCTCTGTCCCCCCTCAGGTACCCCCAGACCCCCGCTGCTCCAGGGGAGACCAGGTGAGGTACAGAATGCGGGGAGCTGAGCCCTTCTCAGGCACAGAATCCCCTCAAAGGAAAAACACTCTCCTGGGGCTTCCCCTCTCAAGGCGGGTAGGGGGCTCCACACCACGGCCCAGAGAAGTCTCAGGTTCAACCGAACTGTGGAAGCACCTCGAGCTTTCCCATATAAGTCACCACACGGGCCTCTCGGGGCAAGAGGTCTCTGCCTGTGCCCTCAGCAGTTTCACTGAGCCGGGGGTCTGGTCTCGGATCCTGGGAAGCGAGGGAGGGAGGTAGGGGGCCGCTGGGACAGAGGGTAGGTCTGGGCAGCCGCACACTGCGATGAGGGCTCCGGGCTGTGGGGCTGAGGGCTCAGCACCTCACAATCCTGCCAGTTTAGGACAGAACTTTGTTTACCTGCAAGAGACAGGGGGGGAACAAAAAAGACTGCAGGAGTGGTCAACAGCCCTTTCCATCCCCAACCCACGCCACATTGTTCTCATCCCCATACCCGGGGCTCCTCTTGGCTTGCAGAAGTGCCTTATAGCCCCGGGGAGTGGAGGGCAAGCCCAGGAGAGCCCTGGCTCTGCTCAGTGACCCGAGCTCAGAAACCTGGGGTCCAGCCCCCAGCCCCAGCCCCTTGTTCCTTACAGCACGAACAGTACAACAGTTCCATGACCCGGAAGCAGTTGTCCAGGAGGGCTTTGGGTCGCACCAGCTTCAGGCTTAGCCTCGGGGCACTCAGGAGTGACACTGTTGCGTCCACCTTGGGGCCGACCTCCACATCCTGGAAGGGAGGAGGCCCTCAGGACCATGGGTACCACCGCCCCAACCCCAGGGAAGAGGCAGAGCCACATCCCAGGAGAACCCTGGAAACTGCCCTGCTTGGAGCTGCTCCAGCCCCGGAGGAAGGGGACTAACGGTGACCAGAAGGCCTATGGGTAACTTCTCTACTGCTTCCTGCAGGCGACAAGGTACCTCGACACGCTTCACCCAAGCCCCACACAGAGGCTCCTCTTTTTCCATCTTTGGAAAAATGACTGCAGGAAGCAGTCCGGGATGGGGGAAAGTAGGGGACATCCCTGCTGTCCCAGCCCAGGCCTGGCCACCAGCACATAAGGAAGGGGTCCTGGGCCCAGGAGACTGTCCAGGAGTCAAAGATCTGCACTGCCTGCAGGGAACAAGACAAGGGACCCTCATGAGGACACCTGGGTGCCAGGCATACTGGCCAGGCCAGTCTCCGGCTCCAAGCTCAGGGTGCTTCTGTCCACCGTATGCAACGACAGGGAACACTGGGGAGCAGGCAGGCACACCCGGGGACGGAACAGGGGGCCAGAGCTGGTACAGGGGACATGGCCTAGAACGGAGATGCAGGGCCTGAGCCTGGGAAAGACCGTCCTCAAGGTAGTATACTGGGTTGAATTGCCCCTCCCCCAACCTCCCCCTCCAAGAAAACTATGTCCAACCCTGGGACCTGTGACCGTGACCATATTTGGGAACAGGACGTTTGCAGATATAATTAAGGATCTCCAGATGAGATCAGTATGAATGTAGGGTAGGCCCCAAATCCAGTGCCTGGCGGCCTTGTAAGAGGGGGCACCCGAGGGAAAGGCCACGTGAAGGACATGTGGCCACAAGCCGACAGCAGTAGCGGCCAGCAGAGGCAGGGAAGAGGCAGGAAGGGTCCCTCCTCCCCAGAACCTTTAGAGAGAGCATAGCCTTGCTGCCACCCCGAGTGCAGGGTTTCTGGCCCCAGGCCTGTGGCAGGAGAACCTCTGTATTATTCCACCAGTTAGCAGTCCTGTTCACAGCAACTCAAAAAAAACAGTCTACAAAGGCTTTGAAAGAGCAGTGAGCGTGGCAGGAGAGAGGAGGCGCCCATCCCCATGGCCCAGTCCCTGGCAGGAAGAGCCGAATACCCACTGGATGCTGGGCATATTCGGAGCGGGGCACAGACCCTTAACTCCATGAGAATGAAGATGTACTTAAAGCCAGTTAAATGTGAACAACCTGGGGGGCCCGGGCCCCCAGCCTCAGCCCGCCCCCAACCTCCTCCACAGCTCCCAAGAGCTCAGAGTCAGGGCTCTCTCGAGGAAAACCAAGGATGCAAAACTGTCTCTTCAGTCAGCTCCAACTAATGCTGCCCACGGGCACCGGAGAGCCACCGAGGAGACCACTGGGCCTCCGAGCCTCCGCCCAAACCAAAGCCTCCCCAGAACTCCCAGCAGGCGTGGGCTCCTAAATTCCAGGGTCCCCCGCAGCTCCCAGCTCTGGCTGGGCAGCAGGTGGGGCTCCCGGGGCAGGCTCCTACTTGGGGACTAGGGCAAAATGGGGGTGGCGGGGAGGGGTCCCGCAGCACACCCACGGCCTGCAGGGGCTCACACTGATTCTGCAACCCTAGGCTGCCGGCTTTATAGAGGCCTCATATCAACCCTGCCAGGCAGGCCATGATCGGGAACCTTCTTAAGACATCAAGCCCATAGTTGACTTTGCACTGTACGAGCTGTGGACTTTAACAAACGTAGGATGTCATGTATCCACCTTTACAAATAAGCATGTCCTTACCCCAAAACCTGTGTTCATTCCTCTGCCTCTTCGTGCTTCCTCTCCTCTCCCCCAAGAGGAGCCTCCACAAACAAAGCCAGAGGGATTGATGACTTGGCCAAGATCCCAGGTCAAGAGAGAGCCTCTCCTGCCCCCAGCCAAGGCCACCCACCGGGCACTGGCCCTGTCTTCCTCTCTCATTTCTCCCACGCCCTTTAGGACACGCTGTAACTTTCCACGTGTTCACACCTCAACCATCCCTGGCCGCCACCCATGCGCGCATGCGCGTCCCCCGCCCCGCACGCAGCTGGGCGCAGCTCACCGTGAGGCTCTGCTGCACGTCCAGCAGCAGCGTGCGGACCTCCTCCAGGTACTTCCAGGACGGGTGGCCCTCGAGCAGCACCTCCTGCACCGACTCCGTAGCGCTGAGGCTCACCCAGACCCACAGGTACCGCAGCTCCCGCTGGCTGACCCGCGCCCTCTGCTGCGGGGACAGGAGAGATCACTGAGACCAGCAGACATGTGCCTCCCGGCCCGCCCTGCCACTGCTCTGATCACCCCCCACCCCACGCGGCCCCACGAAGGGAGCAGAGCACAGGCAGCCATGGTAAACAAGGAGCAGCCTCGGGGCCTCAGCCAAGGGCAGGCTTGGTCCCAGAGCTGGGAAAGGCCCCTCGCAGCAGGACCTGCCAAGACCAACGTGCTTCTCAGGCTGGGTCCATGGGGTGTCCCAGGAGGCAGGGGTCTCCCAGCCCAGGAGGGGGTCTCCCATCCCAGGAGGAGTTCTCACCAGCCTGGTGATGTTGGCCATTCTGAGCACCCCCTCATAAGGCACGCTGACCCTGTAGTTGATGGGGAAGTAGTGTTTCTGGGGAAGTACAAGAACAAACCATGAGGTCAGAGTCGGAAATGGCTCAGACAGGCTCCCCCTGCTCCCAGACAATCTGCTGTAGGAGGAGAGGGCCAAGGACCAGTCCGCTGATGGCAGCGGTGGCCTTTGAGAGAGAAGGAGCCCTCCGCTCTCCCCTGGGGTAACGACAGCTCTCCTTCCTCTGGGACACAGGGGAGGCTGAGACAAAGTGTGGAGTTCCTATGATGGCAGAAATTTTAGGCCAAGAAGTGGTTGGAGGACCTAGTACCCCCAAGAGTACTATATTTCTTGGAGGTGAGGAAAACTAGCTCAAGTAAGATGATCTAAA
Source organism: Enhydra lutris kenyoni (assembly GCF_002288905.1). Taxonomy (NCBI): domain Eukaryota; kingdom Metazoa; phylum Chordata; class Mammalia; order Carnivora; family Mustelidae; genus Enhydra; species Enhydra lutris. The sequence continues at coordinate 9,867,866 of NW_019154114.1, forward strand.
CTTCTTATGGTGCTAGCTGCAGAGCTCTGCCGGATACTGAAAACTGCTGAGCTATACACTTAAACGGGTGACTAGTGTGGTATGTGAATGACATCTAGTAAAGCTGTCAAGGAGAAAAGAAAAAAGACAGACTTTTAGAGCCACAGTGACAGGTCCTTATCTATCTGCCCTGCCAGTAAGTGCCTGGGACTCCCGTAAGGCTTCCTGGAATCCACTCGTGAGTCACAGGGTGAGCGGCATGGGGAGAAAGGATCAAAGGTCAGATCAAGTAGCAGGGGTGAAGGGCCTGGGGGGACACCTGCAGGGGAGGGGACAGTCAGTGTGGAACCAGGCACACTGGTGCGTGCCGTGGAGAAAGAGGCCATGGGCTCAGGGCTGACACAGACCCACAGTGGGGCCCTCAAGGTCCTACACCCTGGGAGCCCGGGGGCTTGGGCAGGTGCCTACACAGTTACCATGTACTGAAGACGGTTCCTGTACTGTAGCTTGTCCCGCAGAAAGCCGGTAACCGCACACTCCTCGGTCTGTGTCAAGGGCCACATCTCCAAACCCTCGTTCCCCAAGGCCATGCCAAGGAGGATCCCGAGATCTGTGGACCGAACCCAACAGCAATACATGAGCACCCTGTGCCACACCCCTGCCACCTGGGTGTGCCCTCCCTTCTCCCGGCCATGGGAGGGGTGGGGGTGCAGAGCCCAGAGGACGCCCTCCCCTCCAGGGTCCAGGCTCAGGCAGCAAGGCCAGGTGAGCACGAGCAGTCCAGCTGGTGCACCCCTGCCCCCAGCAGGCAGAGTCCCCCCAGCAGTCACACCCTGAGGTTGGTGTCAAGTCTCCTCATGGGGTAGGCACAACCTCCTTTCCAGGGCAGCCGTGGCCCCCACCCCCTCGAGGGTTGGAGTGTCCTCAAAGCCTGGGTCTGCATTTCCATCTGGGGATTCAGGAGACACGGAGGCTCGTTCAACTCTGCAAATGACTCTAGGGTAACTGGAGCCATTTCCCTCCCTGCTGTGGCTGATCTTGACAACCCTCTAAGACACACGAATCACTGTGGCCCTTCCAGGGTGCTCATGCTGGGGAAGCCTGCGGCTCTCGGGCTGAGGCTTCCCCCCCGCCAGCCAACGGTCTGCCTTCGAACATTACCAGCTTTCACCACTTGGGGGGGCCACTGTGACTTCAAAAACAGGTTTTGTGATTTCCTGGACCCGAACACACTTTAAAAAATATCGGAGAGTCTACAACAAATATGAAAACGTTTCAGACTCATCAGAGCAGAAAGAAAACACAGATGGGCAGGAGACGTATCCCCCAAAAAACTCCCCAGTAAAGGTAAAGAAATACATATTAAAACAATCAGATGCCATGTTTCACTTATCAAAAAGGAAAGTAGGGTTTTTTTCCATTTCATTTTCATAACACTTGGTGCTGGCAAAGTCGTGAGGTAGGTGCTCTTATCCTGGAAAGCATTTTGGCCATTTTTTTTATTGGTGGACTTAATAATGTCCATACCCGTTGACCTATTAAGCCTAAAAATTTTTCACATCCTTTGACCTGCTGGGGTGCCTGCGTTGTGCAGCGGGTTAAGCATCTGACTCTTGGTTTCAGCTCAGGCCCTGATCTCAGGGTTATGAGATCCAGCCCCGCATTGGGCTCCGTACTCATCAGGGAGTCTATCTGGGACTCTCTCTCCCTCTGCCCCTCCCCCCCTCAAATAAATACTCCTTAAAAAAATTTTTGTAAATGTTCACATCCTTTGACCCATTGAATTCATTTCTAGGGATAAGGCTGAAGGAAAACAAGAAAGAGCCATCACCAAAAGACTCGTGGACAGAGTCCTGCTGCGGTATTCTCTCCCTAAGAATGACAATCTGTAAATGGCCCACATGTTCATTACCGAACGTCACCAATCAAAACCACCTTGTCAGAGAATGTTTACGCTTACTCCATCCCTGGCCTGGGCCTGCTCCTGGCCACCTCTCCACCTTCTCAGTGCTGCCACCGGTCCTGGCTCTGGCTGGACCCTCCCCAGGAGCGCCCCACATGGCCCCAAGCCCATGTCCAGGATGTGCTGGCCCCACCAGCCCTTCCTCGCACAGCAGTCCGCCAACCGTATTTTTCAAGGTTGCAAATTTGCAACCCATCTTGCATTTCCTCTCTCTTGTCTCTTCCCAAGTGCTTGCACTGGATTTTGGACAAAAGACCAGATAAACACAAACCGAACCATTGTTTTCTGCCGCTTCCTATCTTGTCTCTAATTCATGAAGCCCCTCAGCTTGGCACCACGGCAAACTGAGATCATTCCTGGTTTGCAGTTTTTGCTAACACTTTGCCTCTGCCCTGGGTATCCTCTCACATGGCAGACCTCTCTGAAGGTCTCACCGAGACTCCTCCCCCCAAGCCCCAACCAGGCTCTCCCCTGCCTGAACCAGCCCCCATAGTCTCGGTCTCTAGCACCATCTGTCTACCTCACTCATTGTCTTGACCAGACAAACTGGCCCCCAGTATGTGAGTCCATAATGCAGTCAGCCACAACATAGTCTTGTTTACTGAGCACTGTGGGGGTTCATCTTGAACAAGGGATGAGGAGCATGCATCCGAATTTTCTGGAAAGCTGGTTAAGGCCCAGAGCGTCTGAGTCAGGAAGTCTGGGGTAGGCCTGGAGAATTTGTATTTCTAGCAAGTTCCAAGCTGCTGCTGTTGATCTGGGGACTACACTTGGAGAACAACCGACCTCCAGAGACTGTTGCAAACTGGTGTCCCAAGGGCCACAACTCAGTTCACAGAGATTTCACGTAAAAATCTGAATTTGCATCTTGTCTTTAAAATCAGTATCTCTGTCCACACTTGGCCTTCCTTCCCATGGGCCAGTCATCCTGAAGTCCCACCCTTGCTGCCCCTCACCCCTGTCCTGACAGCAGTGGGCTCCTAGCAGGAACAAGTCAGAAAAAGCCATCCTGGCATGCATGGGCTGAGCCAGAAACCTTGTCCATGGGTCATCTGCCTTCCGCCAGACCCAGACTTCCTTTAGATCTGCAGACTGACCACCATCTCCAAATTTCAGCCCCTTTTCTGCTGTCTCCACCCCAAGAAACAGGCCAGCAACCAGTGACTCCATGGTCAGTGACAGCATGGCTGTAGCCTCACAGCAGCTCTGAACCCCAGAGAGCCCCACCGCCAGCACACTCCTGACCCGGGAAGGGGGCCGCTCTTGGTCCCCCACCCTCCAGAAGGTAGACATCCCCAAGACAGAAGAGGAGGCTGAAGAAAAAGAGAGTGAGGAAGGAGCTCCCTTCTCAGATCCCTGGCTGGGAGGGGGAGGGGCAGCGCCTCTCCTGGGGACAGATCCTTGCGGAGGGACAAATGGGGCTTGTCTACCACCCGCAGCAACCGAATCTGAACCTGCACAGAGGGCTGAACAGCATCCCCCCAAAATCCTTATTCACCCAGGCTTCAGATGTGACCTTATTAGGAAATGGGGTCTTTGGGGATTACATGAAGGCCCAACTTAAATCCAATGACCAAGTGTCCTCATAAGAAGTGGAGAGGACAGAGAAACATGCAGAAAGAGTCAAGAGGAGACCGACACAGACCAGAGCTATGGCACCCCAAACCACGGACTGCCAGCCACCACCAGAAGCAGGAAGAGGCAGAAAGGAGTCTCCCCAGAGCTCCGCAGGAGGCGTGGCCCTGTCCCCATCTTAATTTTAGACTTCTGGCCTCCACACCTGGGACAGAAGAAATTTCTGCTCTGTTCAGTCACCGAGTTTGTGGCAATTTGTTATGGCAGCCCATCCTTCTCCAGCACCCAGCCCCTCTACGAGTCCCCGACCTGCAGCCCTCCCTGCCTCCCACCCCACAGCCCATCCCTGCCCCAGCGGGCAGTCGGCCTCCACCATGCCTTCCGCTCCCAGGGCCATCTCCAGAACAGACCCTCGTCACTTCCTGCCCACAAGGTCGCAGCACAGCCAGCAAGTAGCACAGACTGATCTTCCGAAAGCAGAGTAACTTCCAGTCACAACCCCACTCCCAGATCTTGAACCTTCCAGGGCTCCCTGATGTCTCATGAACTGGCCTTTATGGCCTCCACCAGCTGAGCCCAAACCTGCTTTCCAGCCTGGCCTTTCATGGTCCCCAGGCTGAACCCTTACCCACGCTGTTCCCTCTACCTGAGACACGGTCCTCACCTTCCTACATCCACCTGTGTGAACACCGTCCACTCAAGTGGCTCCTCACCACACCACTCTTCTTGCTCCTCGTGACCTGGAAGCTTCCAGAACACCTGGTCTGGGTCCTTCTGCCTGTTCTGCGTGTCCCGACCCTTTGCAGTATCCCTCCACAAGGGCCAGCCTGGACCCCTTGCGAGATCAAACCCCAGACCTCATCCATAAGGCACACAGCTCCGAGCGCCTACCTCGGTGCCAGGCATCGGGGAGAGGGGCACGAGCTAGCCCAGTCCTCGTTGCCATGGCAGTCACTCTCCAGTGGGCATGTGGGAGGCACCAGAAAAATGTGTTGAATTTGAGTCAATTCAATCGAATCCTGGAGTCTGAAGGGATCTTGGTCTGGCCTCCCACCAGCAGGCTTGAGAGGCTTCTAGACACGTTCTGTCCTCATTTCAACTTATTTTTCTTTTTACCAACAACACTGTTCTCTTTCTGCCTCTTAATTTTGTTCTGTCACGGAGGGAGGGGCAGAGGGAACAGGCTGCCTCCTCCAGCACCTGGTGGCACTTCTCCCACGGGTCTTGGGAGACACTTCCACAAGCTCCCGCCCCCGGCTGGCCACACCCAGGGAGACCAGAATTCCTCTCTGCCCCCACAGCCCGTGCACCCCAGCACCAGACAGCCTGAGAAGGTGCTGCTGCCCCTTGCACCCCGTGCCTGCCCCATCCCCTTGACCACCCGCTGACCATGCCCACCCAGCCCAGGACCTGGAGCCGCACTGCGGGTCTGAGCCGCGGTGGGCTACAGCCAGGGCAGAGAGCGGCCACGGGAGTCCCCAGGCTGTTAAGCGGGGAAGCATCTCAACTTCTCACCAGCAGGAATGACCCGGTTGCCTTGGTTACAGCAGAGCCCGGCTCTGGGCCAATGCCTCCCGGGGCAGTCTCCACGGACAGCCCCCCCACCCCGGTACTCACAGTGCAGCCCGGCGATTCCCCAGGACATGGTGGCGCGCTGTGTCCCCCAGAGAGCAGAGGCGGTGTCCCCGGCCGTGTGTGTCTCTCCACAAAGGCCCAGATGGGGCCTACATGGCCTCGGGTCAGTGAAGGTGCCCCAAGGCTGGGGAAGGGCTGGCCACAGAGGAGCTGCCCGGCAGGGGGCGGCAGGTGCTCCTGGGGCAGTGCCCGCCCTTATCTGCCTGGCCGAGTGGAGGGCAGCTGGAGGGCGGCGGCCGCGAGTCCCATGGCAGCTGGCGGGACCTGGCCGGGGACTCTGGCCTCGGGGTCTTCCTTCTCAAGCCGGAGGAGAGAGTCCCCAGCAGGCCCCTCGGAATCCGGGCTGGGTTGTGCTTTCTCTGATTTCTCCGTCTGCAGCTGCTCAATGTGAAATCTGGCTCCGGAGGGAGAAAGGAGGAGAGAAACCGATTATGTAAGAGCAGTGCTGCCACTCAGACATCAGCCACGGGCACCGGGAGTCTGTGTGCGCGCGGCACCCCCAGCCCGGCCGGGGACCCCGGGAGACTCCGGAGGCCGGCGACCCGGCTGCACGCGAGAAGGGACTTCAGAACGTCCCAAGGGCAGTGCTGGCCCAGGAGTGAGTTACAAGGACACCAGCTGACAGACACGGGCCTGAACAAAAGCAGGACCGAGCAAGGAATGGCTGCATGGGTTCAATCCGGGGAGCTTCCTGAAGGAGGTGAGGTTGCAAGGAGGTAAAGTACCTGAAGGACTCGGGCTGCCAGGAGGTGAAAACCGCAGCTCTCTGGGCAGTCTCCTCACGCACGAATCTCCCGGAAAGGCCTTCGGTCCCGAACCCCACCATACACCCCAGACCCCCAGGCCCTGACGGAGAAGCCAAGAAAGGAAGAAATGGGGTCGCAGCCGCCTTCACGCCACACCAGAGAGTCGGAAGTTGGGTGCCTTCTGTGGCTCTAGCCTTGGAGCCCCTCCAGAATGGAGCACATGTGGGAAAGCTGAGGGAGACACCGAGCAGAGTCGCCTGATGACCCGGGAGCTAGAGCCTTTGGGGTGGCACGGAGGAAAGTAGGCCCTTTCCCGGGAAATGGGGCCAGACCAGTGGCCTGACAACCATCTGCCTCAGAGAGTGGCCTTCCCCACACCTGAGAGGGCACCCCTGTCCCCCCCACCGCCTCTCTCACGGGGGAGGGGGAGGAGCTTGAGAACGTGCCTCTGCCACGCCACCCTCAGCTACCCCCCAGGCTGACGGCTGGCATTAGGAAGCTCACACAGGGGACAGGTATGTAAGATAGTATATGCTGGAATGTTCTGTGCAGTTCAGTTGTGAATGCGACATTTTAAAAAACTATAATCACGTTACTACTATTGCACATTCCCAAATCAAGAATTCCTGATATTGGGGCTCCTGGGTGGCTCAGTGGTTAAAGCCTCTGCCTTCGGCTCGGGTCATGATCTCAGGGTCCTGGGATCGAGTCCCGAATCGGGCTCTCTGCTCAGCAGGGAGCCTGCCTCCTCTTGTCTCTCTCTGCCTGCCTCTCTGCCTACTTGTGATCTGTCAAATAAATTAAAAAAAAAAAAAAAAGGAATTCCTGATATCATCTAATACAGAATCCAGGTTCAATTTTCCCTGATTGTTTTAAAAATATCTGTCTCTTGGGACACCTGCGTGGCTCAGTGAGTTAAGCCTCTGCCTTTGGCTCAGGTCACAATCTCAGGGTCCTGGGATTGAGCCCCGCATCGGGCTCCCTGCTCATTGGGGAGCCTGCTTCCCCCCACCCTGCCTGCCTCTCTGCCTACTTGTGATCTGTTAAATAAAAATCTTTAAAAATAACAAAAATAAAAATAAAAATATCTGTCTCTTTTTTTTTTAAGTTTCTCTGTTTGAATTGACAGTCTAACAAGGTCCATTGATTGATGTGTCTCAACATCTTTTTTTTAATATTAAGATATACTTCACAGGCCATAAAATTTGCCATTTCCAAGTGTATAATTCCGTGGGATTCTTTTAGTAGATTCACAAAGTTGTACAACAATCACCCACAATCTACTTTCAGAACATTTTTTTAAAGATTTTATTTACTTATTTGACAGACCAAGATCACAAGCAGGCAGAGAGGCAGGCAGAGAGAGGGGAAGCAGGCTCCCCACCGAGCAGAGAGCCTGATGCAGGGCTCGATTCCAGGACCCTGAGATCATGACCTGAGCTGAAAGCAGAGGCTTAACCCACGGAGCCACCCAGGCGCCCCTCAGAACATTTTCATCACCCCCAAAATAAACCGTATTCATTTGCAGTCTCTGTTTCTTTCTTCCCCCCCCATCCAGTCCCTGGCAAGCAACCTACAAATTTGCTTTCTGTCTCTATGGATTTGCTTCTTCTGGACATTTCTTATCAATGGAGTCACACAGTATGTGGTCCTTTAGGACTCGCTTCATTCACTTAGTGTAATGTTTTCAGGGTTCGTTCATCTCATACTGTGTGATAAACTCAATGTGTCCCCCTAACTTCCTAGGTTGTAGCCCTAGCCCCCGGTGTGGTGGGAGATGGGACTTTGGGGAGGTAATTAGGATTAGATGAGGCCACAAGGGTGGGGCCCCCATAATGGGATTCGTGACTTTTTAAGAAGAGCCACTAGACAGAGAGCTTCCTTCTCTCTCCGCACGCCCCCTCCACCCCGCCCAGGGAAGAGGTCATGTGAGCACACAACGAGGCGATCACCTGCAGCCCACGGGGAGAGTCCACACCAGAAACAAGCCATGCTGGTCCCTGAGCTCCGACCTCCAGCCTCCAGAACTGTGAGCGAGTGCCCTTCTGTTCTTTAAGTACCCAATCCATGGCATTTTATTATGGCAGCCCAAACAGCCTAGGACATGGTACCTTTCAGCATTTCACTCCTTTTTTTTTTTTTAATTTGAAAAAACTTTTTAAAGATTTCAATTTTAAGTCATTTCTATACCCAACATGGGGCTCAAACTCACGACCCTGAGATCAAGAGTCACATGCTCAGCTAACTGAGCCAGCCAGGTGCCCCACCCCCACATTTTTTTTTTGCCTTTTTAAATAAAGTTACACAGGAAAACAAAAATTCGCAAGCTGCTTCCCTGTCCATCCCCTTCCCCACTCCCACGCCCCTACTTGGCGCCGGCCCCCTTTCCCTCACCCACTCACACAGACCCAGGCGATCCAACGGAAAAAGCCACGGTGCTCCGAGTACACAGAGATGAGGAGAGAGCAGGTGAGCTGTGTTCACATTCCAGGTCACACTAGGCAAATCCACACTCTCCGGCTTCTAGAGGGCTTCCTCTTGTTACCCAAAGTGAAAAAGTAAGTTCCCCGGACCAGATGCTTGTCCTCCTCATCTGCGTCCAGTCCAGTGTCAAAGTGAGTCTACTTCCCGGGATCGGGGAGGAGAGCAAAAGCTTTGCTGACTTCCTCAAACGTTCTCTCCTCCTCCTCCTCCTCCTCCACTTTAGCACTGGCTCCCCCTGGGCCGTCTGGATGGTGCTTCAAGGCTTGTTGCGGAGTTTTCTTGATCTTGTCCTCAGAGCCATTCACGTCCACTCCCAGAACCTTGTAGTAGGCTTTCCTTCAGCTCTGGCTGCACAATGTTTTAGGAGCTGGGCATGTTCTTATGTTTTCTCTGTCTGATACACTTTTCCACAGTCCCGTCCTGCTTTTTGAAATTGTTCTGTATCCATGTAACACTGAGCTTTTCCCAAGGACGCTTTTAATTAAGTGGCCCCAAGCCTCACTGCATTTGTGCAAACTTCTGTTGCACCATCTAGTCTCCCGAGCCTGGAATGATCTATACCCCAGTTACAGCAGGGTTCGGCATTTGTTTTTATATTGTTGGGGGTCTGTCCCTGGGGCTTCTGTATGTAGCTCAAAGGCCAGCTTGTCATTTCCTCCTTTAAATGCTTTATTCCCACCTTCTTTCTCTGCTTTAAGGGCTTTGGCATTTCTGCGAGCAAGGCAGCCACTTTTCTGGTCAGGAGTCACCTTGGAAGCCTGTGCAAAAAACTGAACTACTTTCTCAATGCGGTCTTCCTAATAATGGCAGAGACCTCCTACACACAGAGCATGGCCCTTAGTGGATGTCACCGGCCGCAGACTGTCCTTCTAGATAATGACCCAGCACGGCTAAATATTGTGCTTTGGTAATTTTGAAGCAACGGCAGATGGGGCAAACTCTAGGGCACCATCCATGCTGAAAACCACTTGCCAAAAATCCTGCTTCTCAGAATCGGTTTCTGTTCTTTTCTCATGCTCATATATATCCTATTGTGCCTGAACACTTTTGTGAGCCAGTTCTAGAGCTCTCTGGAAATGGTGACATGCCACCATGGCATTCCCTAGAAGTTGGGGGGCATTGGCCTTCCCATAGATGTCCCCAGGCAAAACTATCATTCAACCTCACTGCTATGTGTCTCCAAAAGCTTCCTGGAACTTTCTGAGCATCATCAAAATGCCGCTCAATTCTCACATAGCTAGCATTTTTAGGACACATATCTAGGTTTTATTTATTTATTTTTAAGATTTTATTTATTTATTTGACAGAGATCACAAGTAGGCAGAGAGGCAGGCAGAGAGAAAGGAAGGGAAGCAGGCTCCCTGGTGAGCAGAGAGCCCGATGCAGGGCTCGATCCCAGGACCCTGAGATCATGACCTGAGCTGGAGGCAGAGGCTTTAACCCACTGAGCCATCCAGGCGCCCCCATATCTAGGTTTTAGTACAATAATTATAAGCTTCATTATCATCTTTCTTGGCATAGTTTGCATTTCCTTTTTTCCTTGAAAGACTTTGCTTCCCTCTTCACCATGGAGCAGCTCTGGCTCTGTCACCCGCCATTACCACATGGTGCTGGAGGCAACCACCATCTTACCCCTGAGACTACCACACCATTCTTTTTTACTGTCTAATAATATTCCATTGTATGGATACACCACATTTTCTCTAACCATTCATCAATTGATGGACATTTGGTTTGTTTTCACGAGGGAGCTATTATGAATTAATACCCAGTGGAAAAAAGACAGTCTTTTCAATAAATGGTGCTGGGAAAATTGGACAGCCACATGGAGAAGAAGGATATTGGACCATTCTCTTACACCGCACACAAAGATAAACTCTAAATGGATGAAAGACCTCAGTGTGAGACAGGAATCCATCAAAATCCTAGAGGAGAACCTAGGCAATAACCTCTTCGACATCAGCCACAGCGACTTCTTTCAAGACATGTCTCCAAAGGCGAGGGGAAAAAAAGCGAAAATGAACTATTGGGACTTCATCAAGATAAAAAGCTTCTGCACAACAAAGGAAACAGGCAACAAAACAAGAAGGCAACCCACGGAATACGAGAAGATATTTGCAAATGACAGTACAGACAAAGCGCTGATATCCAAGATCTATAAAGAACTTCTCAAACTCAACACCCAAAAAACAAATAATCAAGTCAAAAAATGGCCAGAAGACATGAACAGACACTTCTCCAAAGAAGACATACAAACGGCTAACAGACACATGAAAAAATGTTCAATGTTATTAGCCATCAGGGAAATTCAAGTCAAAACCACATTGATACACCACCTTACATCAGTTAGAATGGCAAAAGTTGACAAGGGAAGAAACAACAAATGTTGGAGAGGTTGTGGAGAAAGGGGAACCCTCTTACACTGTTGGTGGGGATGCAAGTTGGTACAGCCACTTTGGAAAACAATATGGAGTTTCCTCGAAAAGTTGAAAAGAGAGGTACCCTACAACCCACCAATTGCACTACTGGGCATTTACCCCAAAGATACAAATGTAGTGATCCAAAGGGGCACCTGCACTCCAATGTTTATGGCAGCAATGTCCACAATAGCCCAACCATGGAAAGAGCCCAGATATCCATTGACAGGTGAATGGATAAAGAACATGTGGTCTTACACAGCCATGAAAAAAAAAAAAAAAGAAATCTTGCCATTTGCAACAATATGGATGGAACTAGAGGGTATGATGCTAAGCAAAATAAGTCAATCAGAGAAAGACAATTATCATATGATCTCACGGATAAGCAGAATTTAAGAAACAACGCAGAGGATCATAGGGGAAGAGAAGAAAAAATGAAACAAGATGAAACCAGAGAGGGAGACAAATCATTAGGCTCTTAACCTTAGGAAACAAACTAAGGGTTGCTGGAGGGAAGGTGGGTGGAGGGATGGGGTGACTGGGATACTGGGGAGGGTATGAGGGTATGTGCTATGGTGAGCACTGGGTATTGTGTAAAACTGATGAGTCACAGACCTGTACCCTTGAAACAATATATTATATGTTAATAATAATTTTAAAAAATTGTTAAAGATAAGATTAAGTATTTTCTCCCATTTTGTAGGGAGTCTTTTCACTTTGTTGATAGTGTCCCAGGATACACAACAGTTTTTAAGTGTGATGAAGTCCAATTTATCTTTTTTTTTTTCTTTTTTTGGTTGTTTGTGCTTTTGGTGTCCTAAGAAACTTCTGCCTAATCCAAGGTCACAATGATTTATAAGTATTTTAAGAGTTTTATAGTTTTAGCTTTTCCATTCAAGTCTGTGATGCATTTGGAGTTAATTTTTGCATATGGTTTGAGGTAAGAGCCCAACTTCATTTTTGTGGGGCTATCCAACTGTCCCAGCACCAATTTTTGGAAAAGACTATTTCCTCCATTGGATGGTACTGGTACCCTCACCAGAACTCAGCTGACCACAGAGGCATAGAAAGATAGGGATTTACTTCTGGACTCTCAATTCCATTCCACTGATCTGCATGTTTACCTCTATGCCAGTACCACACTATATTAAATTTCTGTAAATGTGTGTAAGTTTTGAACTCTTAAGGCCTTTTAATATTTGAAAGCTTATTTTCCCTTTTTGTTATTGTTGAAGAAACTGGGTCATTCTGGATTTGGTTGACTGCATCCTTGGAATGCCATTCAACATACTTATCGATGCATTTCTTAATATTCAGATCAAAAACCTTCATTAAGTTTGCGTATAGTTTTCATAGGAGGTACTGCCTTATAGCAGGAGACACTAAATGTCTTCTCATCCACCTTTAGTGAGCTAATGTCAAGTTCTTTCTCCATGACTCACCTATTATAAAGTTTTCCATCAGCCTTTTATCTTTCATCAAACACTGAGGATTCTAGCCCGCATCCAGTATTCCATTAGTCAATCCAGGTGGTGAATTTCTGCTTCTACCTTTCCTCCTACATTTATTACTGTGATCCTCCTAGAATGGAGAACTTTCCCTCCTCCTCTGTTTTCTTACCTCAAAATTTGTTCTGTATAGAAAAACCAGGGTAATAGTTTGATTCTTTCCCTGGGCTTATGTACCAGTTTTCAGAATGGGTTCTTCCCTAGAATCCTCCAAAGGTAACTAGTAATGATTCTTCAGTATCATTTTGAATTCATTAATCTTCTAACTTCTATATTTCAATCTATTAAAGTTGCTTTTTAAGGCAGGTTGACTGAGGTAAAATTGTATGCACTGAAGTTCATCTTCTTTAAGTGTACAGTTTGATGAGTTTTAATAAATACACACAAACATGTTATTCTAAGATCTGGAACATTTCTATCACCCCCAAAACTTCTCCTGTATCCCTTTGTAGCCAATCCCTTTCCCCACTCTATACCTCTGATGAACATTTATCTAATTGCTATTCCTAATAGGGTTTCCCCCTCAAAATATTATATAAACAGAATCATAAAGTATGTTGCCCTTTCTGTTGTGTCTTCTTTCACTTAGCAAATGTGTTGGGGATACTCAACAGAGTGTATCAGTGGTGTGTTCCTTTTATACTGAGTAGCATTCCATTATATCACAATTTTTAAAAAAATTTTTTTAAAGATTTTATTTTTTATTTATTTGACAGACAGAGATCACAAGTAGGCAGAGAGGCAGGCAGAGAGAGAGAGGAGAAAGCAGGCTCCCTGCTGAGCAGAGATCCCCATGTGGGGCTCGATCCCAGGACCCTGGGATCATGACCTGAGCTGAAGGCAGAGGCTTTAACCCGCTGAGCCACCCAGGCGCCCCTATATCACAATTTGTTGATCCATTTATCAGTTGACAAGCATTTGCATTGCTCCCAGGGTTTCCCAAGCATGAATAAAGCCACATACATTTGCATACAAATGGTCTTTCTCTGGAAATATTTTATTTTTCTTAGGGAAATATCTAGGGGTGAGTCACCGGGCTGTATGATAGTTGGAAATGTAACCATAAGAAATTGCAAAGCTGTTTGTTATTCTTCTTGATGCTCAAATTATTTCATCATGAAGATAGTGGGAGCTCCTTCCAATAGGGTCCTATCCTACTAACATGACTCCAGTAGTCTTCAACGGCTTCCTTGTTTTCAAGCATGAATGGAGTTTCGAGGCTCATCTTGGACATTTTCTGCCTCGGACTAGAAATGAGCTACTTTTCCACAGAGCTCTGTTTGTGGGGAATGATACTTAGAAATCAGAGCCTGAGCTCTAGGGGTGCTTATTGGTTGTCAATGTCCATAGGCTCTTCAGGCAGACAGACCTTTTTTTTTGAGAGAAAGACACAGCAAGCCCACATCCAAGTGGAGGGGAGGGGCAGAGCGAAAGAAAGAATCTCAAACAGGCTCCACACTCAGCTCGGAGCCCAGTGCGGGGCTTGATCTCACGAACCTGATCTCATGACTTGAGCTGAAATCAGGAGTCAGACACTTAACCAATGGAGACACGCAGGTGCCCCAGAAATTACTATCTTTAAGTAGAAAAATAATCCGTAGATAAATCATTAGAATTATAAGGTTTCTTTTAACTCCCTTGGATTAAGTGCATCTCGCTTGCCTTGTACTGAGAATCTTTTTTCTTATTGACACTTAAGATGATTATTTGTTTTCTCCTTCTGTATGGACAGTAGTTTCAAAATGGTAACACTGATATCACTTAACAAGAGACAAGTCCATGCAGTTTAAGATTTCTTCGTGGTTCTATGTTCAGTTATCTCCTTACTGGACATGTACAGTCCAAAAACCATACATTTCCATCTGCTTATTATTTTTAGGGATTTTTAAAAACTTTAATTACATAAAACCCATAATTCCAAAGTAAAAACTATAGAAAGTATGTTCAGAAAGTTCTAGCTTCCAGTCCCTATCTTTCGCTCCTATCATTTCCCTCTCCCTGAAGTTAACATTTCATATATTTTGATTTATCATTGAATTGTTTATATTTCAAAACAGAAGCAGGGGCGCCTGGCCGGCTCATTTGGTTAGGCATCTGACTCTTGATTTCAGCTCAGGTGTTGATCTCAGCGTCCCAGGATCTAGCCCCAGTCAGGCTCCACACTCAGCCGGAGTTTGCTGGGGGGTCTCTTTCCCTCTCCCTTTGCCTCTCCCCCTAATCATGCTCTAAAATAAATAAATAAATAAATAAATAAATAAATAAATAAATAAATAAATAAATATTTATTTATTTGACAGAGATCACAAGTAGGCAGAGAGGCAGGCAGAGAGAGAGGAGGAAGCAGGCTCCCTGCTGAGCAGAGAGCCCGCTGCAGGGCTCGATCCCAGGACTCCAGGATCATGACCTGAGCCGAAGGCAGAGGCTTAGCCCTCTGAGCCACCCAGGTGCCCCTGTGACCTAGTTCTTGAAGTCTCCAGGGAGGCCTCTGTGCCCTCATCTGAGAGACCCCTGGCAGCGTTCGCGCCGCTGCCTGTCCCTCTTCCGCGGGGCAGCTCCTTCTGAGTTCTGTAACACCGTCTGCTGCTGGTTTTCTTCCTACTGCTCTGGCAGCTCCTTGCTCCTCCCCTTGGCTGGACCCTCCTCTTCCCAGTCACTGACTGTGGGCCTGCCTGGGTCCTTGTACCTTCTCTCTAACGGCCCCTGCTGCCAGGCTGACCTTACTCTGTCTCATGGCTGTGGATTGGTGGCTGCTACCCTTGTCTTCTCCCTCAATTCCAGACCTGTAAATGCGGTTGCCTTGGTCGCATCTGTGTGTGGACAGCGGACAGGCAGCTCCACTTTGCGCGTGCAGGATGGAGCTCCGGACTCCTTCCTTCCCGCAGGCGTGTGCTTTTGACACAACAGGGACGCCATCGATTCCTCCGCCCTCCCTCGTGTCTCTCTTTCCCTGGCCCGCCACATCCAGGCCGTGGGCAGCAAGTCCTGTTGTGAACTCTCACTACCTCTGGCTCTTGGGCTGGGCCGCAGAGTCGGCCGGTGCCCGCCGTGTGCGCTCAGGGTGCTGAGATCTGCTGCAGACGCTCGCAGGGGTGGCGGGGTGGGGCACTGAGCCGGAGCGCCCCGCTGCATGCCGGCGCTGTGACCAGGTCTGTTCTCTCCTCTCCTCCTGGCCTCCCCGCCCCGTCCGCCCGCCTGCTCGCCTCTGCATGGCAGAAGTCCTCCAGCTCTGCGTCCTCAGAGGCCTCGGAAACCTGCCAGTCCGTTAGCGAGTGCAGCTCCCCCACCTCGGTCAGTGCTCCCCACCTGCAGTGGGATGCAGGGAGGGTCCAGGGTCAACCAGCGGGGGGTGCACACGGTGCCTGCTCCCCACAGGAAAAGCCGCCTGGGCACACCTGCAGCCACTCCCAACACACATCTTTCCCTCCTGGGACATGCTATCCTACCCCTGGGCCTGGAGGGACTGAGGGGTCATGGTACCCTCCATGCTCTGTCCTTGGCCATGATCATGGGCCTGACCCCCATATGGGCCTGAAAACCCTGAACCTCAACAATAGTGAGGGGACCCATCACTGCGGATGACAGGGCCAAGGGCCCCCTGACCCATCCGCCGCCCCCTGCAGGACTGGGCCAAGGCGGGCCCCCACGAGCAGCCCTCGAGCACCAGCCTGCAGCGGAGAAAGGATCGAGCGGAGCACCCCCGAGACACAGAACCAGGCCTGGCCAGCGGGGGTGCCCTGGGCCCCAGCAGCGAGGAGGCACCGCGACCCCGCATGTCCCCTGCCACCATCGCAGCCAAGGTAGGCGCCAGCTCTCCGGCAGCCCAGCCGGGGCCCCACCTTCACTCCCAGGTCCATACCTGAAGGCCCAGCAACTGGTGTTGGGGCCAGCCCTGGCTTCTTGGCGGGAGCCACCTGGAATCCGGGCTGAGGGGGGCAGCGGGGAGCCCAGCTTCAGCCTGCAGTCTTCCCACCCCCAGCACGGCGAGGAGGTGTCCCCCGCCGCCAGTGACCTGGCCATGGTGCTGACCCGCGGCCTGAGCCTGGAGCACCAGAAGAGCAGTCGGGATTCTCTGCAGTACTCCAGCGGCTACAGCACGCAGACCACCACGCCCTCGTGCTCCGAGGACACCATCCCGTCCCAAGGTAGGCCCTGGGGCCGGGGCCGGGGCGGATCGGCCAGCCTTCCGAGCCCCGGCCCACCGCATCCCGTGTCACCAGGCTCCGACTACGACTGCTACTCCGTGAACGGGGACGCAGACGGCGAGGGCCCGGCCGAGTTCGACAAGTCATCCACCATCCCCCGCAACAGCAACATCGCCCAGAACTACCGCCGCCTGATCCAGACCAAGCGGCCGGCCTCCACCGCGGGGCTGCCCAGCGCCTCGGGCGCGCCCCCCGGCGTAGCCACCATCCGCCGCACGCCGTCCACCAAGCCCGCCGTGCGCCGCGCGCTCTCCAGCGCCGGCCCCATCCCCATCCGGCCGCCCATCGTCCCCGTGAAGACGCCCACCGTGCCCGACTCCCCGGGCTACGCGGGGCCCACGCGGGCGGGCAGCGAGGAGTGCGTCTTCTACAGCGACGAGGCCGCCTCGCCCCTGGCCGCGGACCTGGCCAAGGCCTCCCCGAAGCGGCTGAGCCTGCCCAACACGGCGTGGGCCAGCCCGGCCCCCGAGGCGACCAGCTACTCCGGGCTGGCGGCGGACGACGACGACGAGCAGCAGCAGCTGGCCGCCAACCGGCACAGCCTGGTGGAGAAGCTCGGGGAGCTGGTGGCGGGCGCCCACGCCCTGGGCGAGGGCCAGTTCCCCTTCCCCACGGCCCTGGCCGCCGCAGCCGCCCCTGCTGAGGAGACGCCCAGCCCACCCCCTGCCGCCTCCGGCGACCCCCCGGCCGAAGACATGCTGGTGGCCATCCGCCGCGGGGTGCGGCTCCGCAGGACCGTCACCAACGACAGGTCGGCGCCCCGCATCTTGTGATGGCGCCGCCCTCCCGCCCTCTGGCCCGTGTGACGCAGGTGGCCGGACCAGTGACCCACAGCCGCTCAGAGCGAAGGCACAGCGAGGAGACAGCAGAGCCAGGCAAGCCTTTGGTTTTCTGTTTTTTAAGTCACGTGTGATGGAGAGACACTCATCCTGGATTTCAGCATTTACGTGGGAAGTGACTTCCTTAACCAAGCCCGCCAGCTCGGAGCCTGCAGGCCTTGAACTGGATCCGGAGCCTGTTTTATATGTTTCCTGCCTGTTCTGCCCCTCCTCCTCCTCCTCCTCAGGCCCTGCCTCTCCCCCCGCCCCCACCCACTGGGGGAGCCCTGCTCTGGGCCTGCCCTGCCCGAGGCCTCTCCTGGAGACCAGGCGCTTCTCCCTCCTTCCCCTTTCTCTCCCCTTCCAGAGTTCTGTCAGGGAGGCAGGCTGTCTGCGGAGGGGCCCGGCGCCCAGTCGGCTGAGGTGTGAGCTTTGACTGAAAAGCTATCCGGGATGGCGGGGAGCAGGTTGAGGTTGGGAGGCCCAGCCTCCTGTGGAGGGAAGAGGCGCACAGCCCCAGGGCCCTGCGTTGTCTTGGGGACGTGTTTGGAGAAGGCCATGGCGCCTAAGGTGGCTTCAGGTCCTAGCGTGCCGTCGCTGGGGCAGTGTGGCTGCTGGAGAGGGGCAGGCCACAGGGTCCTCTGGCCGGTCCCTCGGGAGCTGCTTTTGGATGTGTGGCCCTCATATGGGCACGTTGAAAATTTAACTCTGGTGGCACTTTGGTCACGGTTTCGGCCACCTTTGGGCATAGGGGCTGGAGCTTGGTAGAGGGTGTGGGGGTTATTTTTATGAATATGATAGCGAAAGAGCTGACTAGACAGGACTGTGTGGTGGGACAGGGTGGACCGTACAGGGTGTCCAAGAGTGCCTGAGGGACAGGGGTCCTCACAGTGGCCCGGTGGGCCTATGGCAGGAGGAGGAGGGCCAAATTGCTTCCTCAAAGCCAAGGGGTAGCTGTTTTTTCCTCCAGTTTCTGGAGCAAAGCCAAAATAAGGTTGGAGAAGGCCAGGTGTTGGGGGTTGGCCAGCACATCTGCTTGGATGGGGCTGGGGTGTAGCCCAGGGAGCTTGGCTTTGACTCTCTGTCGCCAGAGGAGATGCCAACCCAGTGCAGTCCCCCCGGAGTCCGGTCCTGTGCTGGCGGTGGGTGCGGGGTGGGGGTGCCCTCCCCTCCACGTGCTGAGTCCCGCCAACTCAAAGCAGGTAGAAGCAGGTGCGTCTAGGGCGAGTGGAGGGCTTCCTGTTGTCCCGCCGGCTGGCAGTGAGGGTGGCCGGGCTCGGAGGGCAGCAGGACCACAGGGCAGGGGGCCTCCTGGGGTCGGGAGAGCAGGGATTGGGGCTGAGTCTCAGCACCAGGCTGGAGCTACTGGTAGTTCTTGTGCAGGGAACTGGGGTCCAAGCAAGGTGGCCAGGCAGGTCTGGGGCACCAAGGTGGCCCCTGGTGCCTGGAGGCCCCCCCCCACCCCACCCAGGTTCCCAAGGGCAGATGGAGGATGGTATCTGTAAGTTGCTAGGTCTGAGAACAGCCTTGCTGACTGCTCAGGCCAACCCGAGAGCCCAGGTTAGGGCATCTTGAGAGAGGGCCCAGGTGAGGGAGGGCCTGAAGAGGACAGGAGAGCAGATGGCCCGTTGGGGAAGGCGGGGGGTGGGGGGTTTGCGGGCAGGCAGATACACTGCCCTTTCCCCACAGGGCTGTGCTGGCATTTACCCGGGTGGGCTGAGCGAGTAAGATGCAGGGTGTGTGATATGAGCAGGGCAAGGAGCAGTGGGGTACGGGGGTGACTTGGGAGGCCCAAGAAGGGGGGTTGGCCTGGCAGAGCCACCCCCCCAGGCTTCTCCCCCCCAAGCCACCCCAGGGCTGTACATAACTCCTCCATCCCCTTGACCACCTATCTCCCATCTAGTGACCACCTCTTAGGCCCACCCCCTCGGGATCCGAGCCAACCAGCCCGCATCACAAACTTTGGTTTGGGGAACTTCTTTACGTTCGTTTCGTTTCTTTTCTTTTTTTTCCCATTTTGTACAGAGAAATATTCTTTTCAAAAGCGTCTTTTGACTGAAGTAACTTTTCTGGTGCTGTTGTTAACTTGTTCCTTTTTTTTTTTTTTTAATTTATTTCCCCACCCGGGTCTCTGCTCCTGGTTCCTACTCAACCTTTCCTCCCTTCCCACCACAACCCCCCCATCCCATCTGACCCATTTTGTTTCTTTTCTTTCTGTCCGTTTTTGGATAAATTATACTCTCCTCCCTGCCCCCTCCACCACCCCCCCCCGCCTTGATTTAAATAGTCACTGCTACAAGTAACAAATGCACTGTGAAGATTCCAGTATTAATAAAGTTGTACTGTAATTAACACCCCTGCGTCCACCTGGCTTCCTCCCCGGCTGCTCACCGGCCCCCTGCGGCAGCCGTGCAGCCCCAGCCCCGGCCCACCCCAGATCGGGCCTGGGGCAGGGGCACCCGGGCTCCACGTGCAGGGGGGCAGGACCAGCCGGGTCTGGTGCCAGGACCTATGCTCTTGAACACCTGCACCCTGTCCCAGGCAGATGGAGCCAGGGAGGGCGACCAGGGGGCACAGAGGAGGACCAGCCTAACACCCTCTGCCCCTCGGTCTCCGTCTCATTGAGGCCCCGGCAGCTCGGGCAGGTGTGGAAGGAACTCAGGCCCTCAAAGACCATTTCCAGGCCTCCAGGCTAAGGCTTCATCCATTCCAAATCCAAATCTTGAGACCCAGGTCCCAGGGCCCGACCAGCCCACCTGTCTTCTGAGTCCTGGAACTGGAACACGGAGGCCACGGAGGGGCTCTCAGGCCTCTGGGGTTCATCTTTGCAGATGCAAACCAAACCGAAACAAAACAAGCAAGTGTTTAATAGAAAATATAAGGAACTGGAAGAGCATCCATTGTGGCAAGACGGGGTGTGTGGCCCGGCCCCCTCCCTCCCCGTGCTCGCCCGCCTGCCCGGCACAGTTCTCGCCTCTGCAGGCCACAGGAGACACTCGGCAACGCCTCCAGGCCCAGTAGGCAGCCCAGGTGGTGCAGGAAGAGGAGAGACCTCTGTCCCCCCTCAGGTACCCCCAGACCCCCGCTGCTCCAGGGGAGACCAGGTGAGGTACAGAATGCGGGGAGCTGAGCCCTTCTCAGGCACAGAATCCCCTCAAAGGAAAAACACTCTCCTGGGGCTTCCCCTCTCAAGGCGGGTAGGGGGCTCCACACCACGGCCCAGAGAAGTCTCAGGTTCAACCGAACTGTGGAAGCACCTCGAGCTTTCCCATATAAGTCACCACACGGGCCTCTCGGGGCAAGAGGTCTCTGCCTGTGCCCTCAGCAGTTTCACTGAGCCGGGGGTCTGGTCTCGGATCCTGGGAAGCGAGGGAGGGAGGTAGGGGGCCGCTGGGACAGAGGGTAGGTCTGGGCAGCCGCACACTGCGATGAGGGCTCCGGGCTGTGGGGCTGAGGGCTCAGCACCTCACAATCCTGCCAGTTTAGGACAGAACTTTGTTTACCTGCAAGAGACAGGGGGGGAACAAAAAAGACTGCAGGAGTGGTCAACAGCCCTTTCCATCCCCAACCCACGCCACATTGTTCTCATCCCCATACCCGGGGCTCCTCTTGGCTTGCAGAAGTGCCTTATAGCCCCGGGGAGTGGAGGGCAAGCCCAGGAGAGCCCTGGCTCTGCTCAGTGACCCGAGCTCAGAAACCTGGGGTCCAGCCCCCAGCCCCAGCCCCTTGTTCCTTACAGCACGAACAGTACAACAGTTCCATGACCCGGAAGCAGTTGTCCAGGAGGGCTTTGGGTCGCACCAGCTTCAGGCTTAGCCTCGGGGCACTCAGGAGTGACACTGTTGCGTCCACCTTGGGGCCGACCTCCACATCCTGGAAGGGAGGAGGCCCTCAGGACCATGGGTACCACCGCCCCAACCCCAGGGAAGAGGCAGAGCCACATCCCAGGAGAACCCTGGAAACTGCCCTGCTTGGAGCTGCTCCAGCCCCGGAGGAAGGGGACTAACGGTGACCAGAAGGCCTATGGGTAACTTCTCTACTGCTTCCTGCAGGCGACAAGGTACCTCGACACGCTTCACCCAAGCCCCACACAGAGGCTCCTCTTTTTCCATCTTTGGAAAAATGACTGCAGGAAGCAGTCCGGGATGGGGGAAAGTAGGGGACATCCCTGCTGTCCCAGCCCAGGCCTGGCCACCAGCACATAAGGAAGGGGTCCTGGGCCCAGGAGACTGTCCAGGAGTCAAAGATCTGCACTGCCTGCAGGGAACAAGACAAGGGACCCTCATGAGGACACCTGGGTGCCAGGCATACTGGCCAGGCCAGTCTCCGGCTCCAAGCTCAGGGTGCTTCTGTCCACCGTATGCAACGACAGGGAACACTGGGGAGCAGGCAGGCACACCCGGGGACGGAACAGGGGGCCAGAGCTGGTACAGGGGACATGGCCTAGAACGGAGATGCAGGGCCTGAGCCTGGGAAAGACCGTCCTCAAGGTAGTATACTGGGTTGAATTGCCCCTCCCCCAACCTCCCCCTCCAAGAAAACTATGTCCAACCCTGGGACCTGTGACCGTGACCATATTTGGGAACAGGACGTTTGCAGATATAATTAAGGATCTCCAGATGAGATCAGTATGAATGTAGGGTAGGCCCCAAATCCAGTGCCTGGCGGCCTTGTAAGAGGGGGCACCCGAGGGAAAGGCCACGTGAAGGACATGTGGCCACAAGCCGACAGCAGTAGCGGCCAGCAGAGGCAGGGAAGAGGCAGGAAGGGTCCCTCCTCCCCAGAACCTTTAGAGAGAGCATAGCCTTGCTGCCACCCCGAGTGCAGGGTTTCTGGCCCCAGGCCTGTGGCAGGAGAACCTCTGTATTATTCCACCAGTTAGCAGTCCTGTTCACAGCAACTCAAAAAAAACAGTCT
This sequence comes from Enhydra lutris kenyoni, assembly GCF_002288905.1. Lineage (NCBI taxonomy): Eukaryota > Metazoa > Chordata > Mammalia > Carnivora > Mustelidae > Enhydra > Enhydra lutris. Next base: position 9,890,110 of record NW_019154114.1, read on the forward strand.
ACAAAGGCTTTGAAAGAGCAGTGAGCGTGGCAGGAGAGAGGAGGCGCCCATCCCCATGGCCCAGTCCCTGGCAGGAAGAGCCGAATACCCACTGGATGCTGGGCATATTCGGAGCGGGGCACAGACCCTTAACTCCATGAGAATGAAGATGTACTTAAAGCCAGTTAAATGTGAACAACCTGGGGGGCCCGGGCCCCCAGCCTCAGCCCGCCCCCAACCTCCTCCACAGCTCCCAAGAGCTCAGAGTCAGGGCTCTCTCGAGGAAAACCAAGGATGCAAAACTGTCTCTTCAGTCAGCTCCAACTAATGCTGCCCACGGGCACCGGAGAGCCACCGAGGAGACCACTGGGCCTCCGAGCCTCCGCCCAAACCAAAGCCTCCCCAGAACTCCCAGCAGGCGTGGGCTCCTAAATTCCAGGGTCCCCCGCAGCTCCCAGCTCTGGCTGGGCAGCAGGTGGGGCTCCCGGGGCAGGCTCCTACTTGGGGACTAGGGCAAAATGGGGGTGGCGGGGAGGGGTCCCGCAGCACACCCACGGCCTGCAGGGGCTCACACTGATTCTGCAACCCTAGGCTGCCGGCTTTATAGAGGCCTCATATCAACCCTGCCAGGCAGGCCATGATCGGGAACCTTCTTAAGACATCAAGCCCATAGTTGACTTTGCACTGTACGAGCTGTGGACTTTAACAAACGTAGGATGTCATGTATCCACCTTTACAAATAAGCATGTCCTTACCCCAAAACCTGTGTTCATTCCTCTGCCTCTTCGTGCTTCCTCTCCTCTCCCCCAAGAGGAGCCTCCACAAACAAAGCCAGAGGGATTGATGACTTGGCCAAGATCCCAGGTCAAGAGAGAGCCTCTCCTGCCCCCAGCCAAGGCCACCCACCGGGCACTGGCCCTGTCTTCCTCTCTCATTTCTCCCACGCCCTTTAGGACACGCTGTAACTTTCCACGTGTTCACACCTCAACCATCCCTGGCCGCCACCCATGCGCGCATGCGCGTCCCCCGCCCCGCACGCAGCTGGGCGCAGCTCACCGTGAGGCTCTGCTGCACGTCCAGCAGCAGCGTGCGGACCTCCTCCAGGTACTTCCAGGACGGGTGGCCCTCGAGCAGCACCTCCTGCACCGACTCCGTAGCGCTGAGGCTCACCCAGACCCACAGGTACCGCAGCTCCCGCTGGCTGACCCGCGCCCTCTGCTGCGGGGACAGGAGAGATCACTGAGACCAGCAGACATGTGCCTCCCGGCCCGCCCTGCCACTGCTCTGATCACCCCCCACCCCACGCGGCCCCACGAAGGGAGCAGAGCACAGGCAGCCATGGTAAACAAGGAGCAGCCTCGGGGCCTCAGCCAAGGGCAGGCTTGGTCCCAGAGCTGGGAAAGGCCCCTCGCAGCAGGACCTGCCAAGACCAACGTGCTTCTCAGGCTGGGTCCATGGGGTGTCCCAGGAGGCAGGGGTCTCCCAGCCCAGGAGGGGGTCTCCCATCCCAGGAGGAGTTCTCACCAGCCTGGTGATGTTGGCCATTCTGAGCACCCCCTCATAAGGCACGCTGACCCTGTAGTTGATGGGGAAGTAGTGTTTCTGGGGAAGTACAAGAACAAACCATGAGGTCAGAGTCGGAAATGGCTCAGACAGGCTCCCCCTGCTCCCAGACAATCTGCTGTAGGAGGAGAGGGCCAAGGACCAGTCCGCTGATGGCAGCGGTGGCCTTTGAGAGAGAAGGAGCCCTCCGCTCTCCCCTGGGGTAACGACAGCTCTCCTTCCTCTGGGACACAGGGGAGGCTGAGACAAAGTGTGGAGTTCCTATGATGGCAGAAATTTTAGGCCAAGAAGTGGTTGGAGGACCTAGTACCCCCAAGAGTACTATATTTCTTGGAGGTGAGGAAAACTAGCTCAAGTAAGATGATCTAAACTTCTTATGGTGCTAGCTGCAGAGCTCTGCCGGATACTGAAAACTGCTGAGCTATACACTTAAACGGGTGACTAGTGTGGTATGTGAATGACATCTAGTAAAGCTGTCAAGGAGAAAAGAAAAAAGACAGACTTTTAGAGCCACAGTGACAGGTCCTTATCTATCTGCCCTGCCAGTAAGTGCCTGGGACTCCCGTAAGGCTTCCTGGAATCCACTCGTGAGTCACAGGGTGAGCGGCATGGGGAGAAAGGATCAAAGGTCAGATCAAGTAGCAGGGGTGAAGGGCCTGGGGGGACACCTGCAGGGGAGGGGACAGTCAGTGTGGAACCAGGCACACTGGTGCGTGCCGTGGAGAAAGAGGCCATGGGCTCAGGGCTGACACAGACCCACAGTGGGGCCCTCAAGGTCCTACACCCTGGGAGCCCGGGGGCTTGGGCAGGTGCCTACACAGTTACCATGTACTGAAGACGGTTCCTGTACTGTAGCTTGTCCCGCAGAAAGCCGGTAACCGCACACTCCTCGGTCTGTGTCAAGGGCCACATCTCCAAACCCTCGTTCCCCAAGGCCATGCCAAGGAGGATCCCGAGATCTGTGGACCGAACCCAACAGCAATACATGAGCACCCTGTGCCACACCCCTGCCACCTGGGTGTGCCCTCCCTTCTCCCGGCCATGGGAGGGGTGGGGGTGCAGAGCCCAGAGGACGCCCTCCCCTCCAGGGTCCAGGCTCAGGCAGCAAGGCCAGGTGAGCACGAGCAGTCCAGCTGGTGCACCCCTGCCCCCAGCAGGCAGAGTCCCCCCAGCAGTCACACCCTGAGGTTGGTGTCAAGTCTCCTCATGGGGTAGGCACAACCTCCTTTCCAGGGCAGCCGTGGCCCCCACCCCCTCGAGGGTTGGAGTGTCCTCAAAGCCTGGGTCTGCATTTCCATCTGGGGATTCAGGAGACACGGAGGCTCGTTCAACTCTGCAAATGACTCTAGGGTAACTGGAGCCATTTCCCTCCCTGCTGTGGCTGATCTTGACAACCCTCTAAGACACACGAATCACTGTGGCCCTTCCAGGGTGCTCATGCTGGGGAAGCCTGCGGCTCTCGGGCTGAGGCTTCCCCCCCGCCAGCCAACGGTCTGCCTTCGAACATTACCAGCTTTCACCACTTGGGGGGGCCACTGTGACTTCAAAAACAGGTTTTGTGATTTCCTGGACCCGAACACACTTTAAAAAATATCGGAGAGTCTACAACAAATATGAAAACGTTTCAGACTCATCAGAGCAGAAAGAAAACACAGATGGGCAGGAGACGTATCCCCCAAAAAACTCCCCAGTAAAGGTAAAGAAATACATATTAAAACAATCAGATGCCATGTTTCACTTATCAAAAAGGAAAGTAGGGTTTTTTTCCATTTCATTTTCATAACACTTGGTGCTGGCAAAGTCGTGAGGTAGGTGCTCTTATCCTGGAAAGCATTTTGGCCATTTTTTTTATTGGTGGACTTAATAATGTCCATACCCGTTGACCTATTAAGCCTAAAAATTTTTCACATCCTTTGACCTGCTGGGGTGCCTGCGTTGTGCAGCGGGTTAAGCATCTGACTCTTGGTTTCAGCTCAGGCCCTGATCTCAGGGTTATGAGATCCAGCCCCGCATTGGGCTCCGTACTCATCAGGGAGTCTATCTGGGACTCTCTCTCCCTCTGCCCCTCCCCCCCTCAAATAAATACTCCTTAAAAAAATTTTTGTAAATGTTCACATCCTTTGACCCATTGAATTCATTTCTAGGGATAAGGCTGAAGGAAAACAAGAAAGAGCCATCACCAAAAGACTCGTGGACAGAGTCCTGCTGCGGTATTCTCTCCCTAAGAATGACAATCTGTAAATGGCCCACATGTTCATTACCGAACGTCACCAATCAAAACCACCTTGTCAGAGAATGTTTACGCTTACTCCATCCCTGGCCTGGGCCTGCTCCTGGCCACCTCTCCACCTTCTCAGTGCTGCCACCGGTCCTGGCTCTGGCTGGACCCTCCCCAGGAGCGCCCCACATGGCCCCAAGCCCATGTCCAGGATGTGCTGGCCCCACCAGCCCTTCCTCGCACAGCAGTCCGCCAACCGTATTTTTCAAGGTTGCAAATTTGCAACCCATCTTGCATTTCCTCTCTCTTGTCTCTTCCCAAGTGCTTGCACTGGATTTTGGACAAAAGACCAGATAAACACAAACCGAACCATTGTTTTCTGCCGCTTCCTATCTTGTCTCTAATTCATGAAGCCCCTCAGCTTGGCACCACGGCAAACTGAGATCATTCCTGGTTTGCAGTTTTTGCTAACACTTTGCCTCTGCCCTGGGTATCCTCTCACATGGCAGACCTCTCTGAAGGTCTCACCGAGACTCCTCCCCCCAAGCCCCAACCAGGCTCTCCCCTGCCTGAACCAGCCCCCATAGTCTCGGTCTCTAGCACCATCTGTCTACCTCACTCATTGTCTTGACCAGACAAACTGGCCCCCAGTATGTGAGTCCATAATGCAGTCAGCCACAACATAGTCTTGTTTACTGAGCACTGTGGGGGTTCATCTTGAACAAGGGATGAGGAGCATGCATCCGAATTTTCTGGAAAGCTGGTTAAGGCCCAGAGCGTCTGAGTCAGGAAGTCTGGGGTAGGCCTGGAGAATTTGTATTTCTAGCAAGTTCCAAGCTGCTGCTGTTGATCTGGGGACTACACTTGGAGAACAACCGACCTCCAGAGACTGTTGCAAACTGGTGTCCCAAGGGCCACAACTCAGTTCACAGAGATTTCACGTAAAAATCTGAATTTGCATCTTGTCTTTAAAATCAGTATCTCTGTCCACACTTGGCCTTCCTTCCCATGGGCCAGTCATCCTGAAGTCCCACCCTTGCTGCCCCTCACCCCTGTCCTGACAGCAGTGGGCTCCTAGCAGGAACAAGTCAGAAAAAGCCATCCTGGCATGCATGGGCTGAGCCAGAAACCTTGTCCATGGGTCATCTGCCTTCCGCCAGACCCAGACTTCCTTTAGATCTGCAGACTGACCACCATCTCCAAATTTCAGCCCCTTTTCTGCTGTCTCCACCCCAAGAAACAGGCCAGCAACCAGTGACTCCATGGTCAGTGACAGCATGGCTGTAGCCTCACAGCAGCTCTGAACCCCAGAGAGCCCCACCGCCAGCACACTCCTGACCCGGGAAGGGGGCCGCTCTTGGTCCCCCACCCTCCAGAAGGTAGACATCCCCAAGACAGAAGAGGAGGCTGAAGAAAAAGAGAGTGAGGAAGGAGCTCCCTTCTCAGATCCCTGGCTGGGAGGGGGAGGGGCAGCGCCTCTCCTGGGGACAGATCCTTGCGGAGGGACAAATGGGGCTTGTCTACCACCCGCAGCAACCGAATCTGAACCTGCACAGAGGGCTGAACAGCATCCCCCCAAAATCCTTATTCACCCAGGCTTCAGATGTGACCTTATTAGGAAATGGGGTCTTTGGGGATTACATGAAGGCCCAACTTAAATCCAATGACCAAGTGTCCTCATAAGAAGTGGAGAGGACAGAGAAACATGCAGAAAGAGTCAAGAGGAGACCGACACAGACCAGAGCTATGGCACCCCAAACCACGGACTGCCAGCCACCACCAGAAGCAGGAAGAGGCAGAAAGGAGTCTCCCCAGAGCTCCGCAGGAGGCGTGGCCCTGTCCCCATCTTAATTTTAGACTTCTGGCCTCCACACCTGGGACAGAAGAAATTTCTGCTCTGTTCAGTCACCGAGTTTGTGGCAATTTGTTATGGCAGCCCATCCTTCTCCAGCACCCAGCCCCTCTACGAGTCCCCGACCTGCAGCCCTCCCTGCCTCCCACCCCACAGCCCATCCCTGCCCCAGCGGGCAGTCGGCCTCCACCATGCCTTCCGCTCCCAGGGCCATCTCCAGAACAGACCCTCGTCACTTCCTGCCCACAAGGTCGCAGCACAGCCAGCAAGTAGCACAGACTGATCTTCCGAAAGCAGAGTAACTTCCAGTCACAACCCCACTCCCAGATCTTGAACCTTCCAGGGCTCCCTGATGTCTCATGAACTGGCCTTTATGGCCTCCACCAGCTGAGCCCAAACCTGCTTTCCAGCCTGGCCTTTCATGGTCCCCAGGCTGAACCCTTACCCACGCTGTTCCCTCTACCTGAGACACGGTCCTCACCTTCCTACATCCACCTGTGTGAACACCGTCCACTCAAGTGGCTCCTCACCACACCACTCTTCTTGCTCCTCGTGACCTGGAAGCTTCCAGAACACCTGGTCTGGGTCCTTCTGCCTGTTCTGCGTGTCCCGACCCTTTGCAGTATCCCTCCACAAGGGCCAGCCTGGACCCCTTGCGAGATCAAACCCCAGACCTCATCCATAAGGCACACAGCTCCGAGCGCCTACCTCGGTGCCAGGCATCGGGGAGAGGGGCACGAGCTAGCCCAGTCCTCGTTGCCATGGCAGTCACTCTCCAGTGGGCATGTGGGAGGCACCAGAAAAATGTGTTGAATTTGAGTCAATTCAATCGAATCCTGGAGTCTGAAGGGATCTTGGTCTGGCCTCCCACCAGCAGGCTTGAGAGGCTTCTAGACACGTTCTGTCCTCATTTCAACTTATTTTTCTTTTTACCAACAACACTGTTCTCTTTCTGCCTCTTAATTTTGTTCTGTCACGGAGGGAGGGGCAGAGGGAACAGGCTGCCTCCTCCAGCACCTGGTGGCACTTCTCCCACGGGTCTTGGGAGACACTTCCACAAGCTCCCGCCCCCGGCTGGCCACACCCAGGGAGACCAGAATTCCTCTCTGCCCCCACAGCCCGTGCACCCCAGCACCAGACAGCCTGAGAAGGTGCTGCTGCCCCTTGCACCCCGTGCCTGCCCCATCCCCTTGACCACCCGCTGACCATGCCCACCCAGCCCAGGACCTGGAGCCGCACTGCGGGTCTGAGCCGCGGTGGGCTACAGCCAGGGCAGAGAGCGGCCACGGGAGTCCCCAGGCTGTTAAGCGGGGAAGCATCTCAACTTCTCACCAGCAGGAATGACCCGGTTGCCTTGGTTACAGCAGAGCCCGGCTCTGGGCCAATGCCTCCCGGGGCAGTCTCCACGGACAGCCCCCCCCACCCCGGTACTCACAGTGCAGCCCGGCGATTCCCCAGGACATGGTGGCGCGCTGTGTCCCCCAGAGAGCAGAGGCGGTGTCCCCGGCCGTGTGTGTCTCTCCACAAAGGCCCAGATGGGGCCTACATGGCCTCGGGTCAGTGAAGGTGCCCCAAGGCTGGGGAAGGGCTGGCCACAGAGGAGCTGCCCGGCAGGGGGCGGCAGGTGCTCCTGGGGCAGTGCCCGCCCTTATCTGCCTGGCCGAGTGGAGGGCAGCTGGAGGGCGGCGGCCGCGAGTCCCATGGCAGCTGGCGGGACCTGGCCGGGGACTCTGGCCTCGGGGTCTTCCTTCTCAAGCCGGAGGAGAGAGTCCCCAGCAGGCCCCTCGGAATCCGGGCTGGGTTGTGCTTTCTCTGATTTCTCCGTCTGCAGCTGCTCAATGTGAAATCTGGCTCCGGAGGGAGAAAGGAGGAGAGAAACCGATTATGTAAGAGCAGTGCTGCCACTCAGACATCAGCCACGGGCACCGGGAGTCTGTGTGCGCGCGGCACCCCCAGCCCGGCCGGGGACCCCGGGAGACTCCGGAGGCCGGCGACCCGGCTGCACGCGAGAAGGGACTTCAGAACGTCCCAAGGGCAGTGCTGGCCCAGGAGTGAGTTACAAGGACACCAGCTGACAGACACGGGCCTGAACAAAAGCAGGACCGAGCAAGGAATGGCTGCATGGGTTCAATCCGGGGAGCTTCCTGAAGGAGGTGAGGTTGCAAGGAGGTAAAGTACCTGAAGGACTCGGGCTGCCAGGAGGTGAAAACCGCAGCTCTCTGGGCAGTCTCCTCACGCACGAATCTCCCGGAAAGGCCTTCGGTCCCGAACCCCACCATACACCCCAGACCCCCAGGCCCTGACGGAGAAGCCAAGAAAGGAAGAAATGGGGTCGCAGCCGCCTTCACGCCACACCAGAGAGTCGGAAGTTGGGTGCCTTCTGTGGCTCTAGCCTTGGAGCCCCTCCAGAATGGAGCACATGTGGGAAAGCTGAGGGAGACACCGAGCAGAGTCGCCTGATGACCCGGGAGCTAGAGCCTTTGGGGTGGCACGGAGGAAAGTAGGCCCTTTCCCGGGAAATGGGGCCAGACCAGTGGCCTGACAACCATCTGCCTCAGAGAGTGGCCTTCCCCACACCTGAGAGGGCACCCCTGTCCCCCCCACCGCCTCTCTCACGGGGGAGGGGGAGGAGCTTGAGAACGTGCCTCTGCCACGCCACCCTCAGCTACCCCCCAGGCTGACGGCTGGCATTAGGAAGCTCACACAGGGGACAGGTATGTAAGATAGTATATGCTGGAATGTTCTGTGCAGTTCAGTTGTGAATGCGACATTTTAAAAAACTATAATCACGTTACTACTATTGCACATTCCCAAATCAAGAATTCCTGATATTGGGGCTCCTGGGTGGCTCAGTGGTTAAAGCCTCTGCCTTCGGCTCGGGTCATGATCTCAGGGTCCTGGGATCGAGTCCCGAATCGGGCTCTCTGCTCAGCAGGGAGCCTGCCTCCTCTTGTCTCTCTCTGCCTGCCTCTCTGCCTACTTGTGATCTGTCAAATAAATTAAAAAAAAAAAAAAAGGAATTCCTGATATCATCTAATACAGAATCCAGGTTCAATTTTCCCTGATTGTTTTAAAAATATCTGTCTCTTGGGACACCTGCGTGGCTCAGTGAGTTAAGCCTCTGCCTTTGGCTCAGGTCACAATCTCAGGGTCCTGGGATTGAGCCCCGCATCGGGCTCCCTGCTCATTGGGGAGCCTGCTTCCCCCCACCCTGCCTGCCTCTCTGCCTACTTGTGATCTGTTAAATAAAAATCTTTAAAAATAACAAAAATAAAAATAAAAATATCTGTCTCTTTTTTTTTTAAGTTTCTCTGTTTGAATTGACAGTCTAACAAGGTCCATTGATTGATGTGTCTCAACATCTTTTTTTTAATATTAAGATATACTTCACAGGCCATAAAATTTGCCATTTCCAAGTGTATAATTCCGTGGGATTCTTTTAGTAGATTCACAAAGTTGTACAACAATCACCCACAATCTACTTTCAGAACATTTTTTTAAAGATTTTATTTACTTATTTGACAGACCAAGATCACAAGCAGGCAGAGAGGCAGGCAGAGAGAGGGGAAGCAGGCTCCCCACCGAGCAGAGAGCCTGATGCAGGGCTCGATTCCAGGACCCTGAGATCATGACCTGAGCTGAAAGCAGAGGCTTAACCCACGGAGCCACCCAGGCGCCCCTCAGAACATTTTCATCACCCCCAAAATAAACCGTATTCATTTGCAGTCTCTGTTTCTTTCTTCCCCCCCATCCAGTCCCTGGCAAGCAACCTACAAATTTGCTTTCTGTCTCTATGGATTTGCTTCTTCTGGACATTTCTTATCAATGGAGTCACACAGTATGTGGTCCTTTAGGACTCGCTTCATTCACTTAGTGTAATGTTTTCAGGGTTCGTTCATCTCATACTGTGTGATAAACTCAATGTGTCCCCCTAACTTCCTAGGTTGTAGCCCTAGCCCCCGGTGTGGTGGGAGATGGGACTTTGGGGAGGTAATTAGGATTAGATGAGGCCACAAGGGTGGGGCCCCCATAATGGGATTCGTGACTTTTTAAGAAGAGCCACTAGACAGAGAGCTTCCTTCTCTCTCCGCACGCCCCCTCCACCCCGCCCAGGGAAGAGGTCATGTGAGCACACAACGAGGCGATCACCTGCAGCCCACGGGGAGAGTCCACACCAGAAACAAGCCATGCTGGTCCCTGAGCTCCGACCTCCAGCCTCCAGAACTGTGAGCGAGTGCCCTTCTGTTCTTTAAGTACCCAATCCATGGCATTTTATTATGGCAGCCCAAACAGCCTAGGACATGGTACCTTTCAGCATTTCACTCCTTTTTTTTTTTTTAATTTGAAAAAACTTTTTAAAGATTTCAATTTTAAGTCATTTCTATACCCAACATGGGGCTCAAACTCACGACCCTGAGATCAAGAGTCACATGCTCAGCTAACTGAGCCAGCCAGGTGCCCCACCCCCACATTTTTTTTTTGCCTTTTTAAATAAAGTTACACAGGAAAACAAAAATTCGCAAGCTGCTTCCCTGTCCATCCCCTTCCCCACTCCCACGCCCCTACTTGGCGCCGGCCCCCTTTCCCTCACCCACTCACACAGACCCAGGCGATCCAACGGAAAAAGCCACGGTGCTCCGAGTACACAGAGATGAGGAGAGAGCAGGTGAGCTGTGTTCACATTCCAGGTCACACTAGGCAAATCCACACTCTCCGGCTTCTAGAGGGCTTCCTCTTGTTACCCAAAGTGAAAAAGTAAGTTCCCCGGACCAGATGCTTGTCCTCCTCATCTGCGTCCAGTCCAGTGTCAAAGTGAGTCTACTTCCCGGGATCGGGGAGGAGAGCAAAAGCTTTGCTGACTTCCTCAAACGTTCTCTCCTCCTCCTCCTCCTCCTCCACTTTAGCACTGGCTCCCCCTGGGCCGTCTGGATGGTGCTTCAAGGCTTGTTGCGGAGTTTTCTTGATCTTGTCCTCAGAGCCATTCACGTCCACTCCCAGAACCTTGTAGTAGGCTTTCCTTCAGCTCTGGCTGCACAATGTTTTAGGAGCTGGGCATGTTCTTATGTTTTCTCTGTCTGATACACTTTTCCACAGTCCCGTCCTGCTTTTTGAAATTGTTCTGTATCCATGTAACACTGAGCTTTTCCCAAGGACGCTTTTAATTAAGTGGCCCCAAGCCTCACTGCATTTGTGCAAACTTCTGTTGCACCATCTAGTCTCCCGAGCCTGGAATGATCTATACCCCAGTTACAGCAGGGTTCGGCATTTGTTTTTATATTGTTGGGGGTCTGTCCCTGGGGCTTCTGTATGTAGCTCAAAGGCCAGCTTGTCATTTCCTCCTTTAAATGCTTTATTCCCACCTTCTTTCTCTGCTTTAAGGGCTTTGGCATTTCTGCGAGCAAGGCAGCCACTTTTCTGGTCAGGAGTCACCTTGGAAGCCTGTGCAAAAAACTGAACTACTTTCTCAATGCGGTCTTCCTAATAATGGCAGAGACCTCCTACACACAGAGCATGGCCCTTAGTGGATGTCACCGGCCGCAGACTGTCCTTCTAGATAATGACCCAGCACGGCTAAATATTGTGCTTTGGTAATTTTGAAGCAACGGCAGATGGGGCAAACTCTAGGGCACCATCCATGCTGAAAACCACTTGCCAAAAATCCTGCTTCTCAGAATCGGTTTCTGTTCTTTTCTCATGCTCATATATATCCTATTGTGCCTGAACACTTTTGTGAGCCAGTTCTAGAGCTCTCTGGAAATGGTGACATGCCACCATGGCATTCCCTAGAAGTTGGGGGGCATTGGCCTTCCCATAGATGTCCCCAGGCAAAACTATCATTCAACCTCACTGCTATGTGTCTCCAAAAGCTTCCTGGAACTTTCTGAGCATCATCAAAATGCCGCTCAATTCTCACATAGCTAGCATTTTTAGGACACATATCTAGGTTTTATTTATTTATTTTTAAGATTTTATTTATTTATTTGACAGAGATCACAAGTAGGCAGAGAGGCAGGCAGAGAGAAAGGAAGGGAAGCAGGCTCCCTGGTGAGCAGAGAGCCCGATGCAGGGCTCGATCCCAGGACCCTGAGATCATGACCTGAGCTGGAGGCAGAGGCTTTAACCCACTGAGCCATCCAGGCGCCCCCATATCTAGGTTTTAGTACAATAATTATAAGCTTCATTATCATCTTTCTTGGCATAGTTTGCATTTCCTTTTTTCCTTGAAAGACTTTGCTTCCCTCTTCACCATGGAGCAGCTCTGGCTCTGTCACCCGCCATTACCACATGGTGCTGGAGGCAACCACCATCTTACCCCTGAGACTACCACACCATTCTTTTTTACTGTCTAATAATATTCCATTGTATGGATACACCACATTTTCTCTAACCATTCATCAATTGATGGACATTTGGTTTGTTTTCACGAGGGAGCTATTATGAATTAATACCCAGTGGAAAAAAGACAGTCTTTTCAATAAATGGTGCTGGGAAAATTGGACAGCCACATGGAGAAGAAGGATATTGGACCATTCTCTTACACCGCACACAAAGATAAACTCTAAATGGATGAAAGACCTCAGTGTGAGACAGGAATCCATCAAAATCCTAGAGGAGAACCTAGGCAATAACCTCTTCGACATCAGCCACAGCGACTTCTTTCAAGACATGTCTCCAAAGGCGAGGGGAAAAAAAGCGAAAATGAACTATTGGGACTTCATCAAGATAAAAAGCTTCTGCACAACAAAGGAAACAGGCAACAAAACAAGAAGGCAACCCACGGAATACGAGAAGATATTTGCAAATGACAGTACAGACAAAGCGCTGATATCCAAGATCTATAAAGAACTTCTCAAACTCAACACCCAAAAAACAAATAATCAAGTCAAAAAATGGCCAGAAGACATGAACAGACACTTCTCCAAAGAAGACATACAAACGGCTAACAGACACATGAAAAAATGTTCAATGTTATTAGCCATCAGGGAAATTCAAGTCAAAACCACATTGATACACCACCTTACATCAGTTAGAATGGCAAAAGTTGACAAGGGAAGAAACAACAAATGTTGGAGAGGTTGTGGAGAAAGGGGAACCCTCTTACACTGTTGGTGGGGATGCAAGTTGGTACAGCCACTTTGGAAAACAATATGGAGTTTCCTCGAAAAGTTGAAAAGAGAGGTACCCTACAACCCACCAATTGCACTACTGGGCATTTACCCCAAAGATACAAATGTAGTGATCCAAAGGGGCACCTGCACTCCAATGTTTATGGCAGCAATGTCCACAATAGCCCAACCATGGAAAGAGCCCAGATATCCATTGACAGGTGAATGGATAAAGAACATGTGGTCTTACACAGCCATGAAAAAAAAAAAAAAAGAAATCTTGCCATTTGCAACAATATGGATGGAACTAGAGGGTATGATGCTAAGCAAAATAAGTCAATCAGAGAAAGACAATTATCATATGATCTCACGGATAAGCAGAATTTAAGAAACAACGCAGAGGATCATAGGGGAAGAGAAGAAAAAATGAAACAAGATGAAACCAGAGAGGGAGACAAATCATTAGGCTCTTAACCTTAGGAAACAAACTAAGGGTTGCTGGAGGGAAGGTGGGTGGAGGGATGGGGTGACTGGGATACTGGGGAGGGTATGAGGGTATGTGCTATGGTGAGCACTGGGTATTGTGTAAAACTGATGAGTCACAGACCTGTACCCTTGAAACAATATATTATATGTTAATAATAATTTTAAAAAATTGTTAAAGATAAGATTAAGTATTTTCTCCCATTTTGTAGGGAGTCTTTTCACTTTGTTGATAGTGTCCCAGGATACACAACAGTTTTTAAGTGTGATGAAGTCCAATTTATCTTTTTTTTTTTCTTTTTTTGGTTGTTTGTGCTTTTGGTGTCCTAAGAAACTTCTGCCTAATCCAAGGTCACAATGATTTATAAGTATTTTAAGAGTTTTATAGTTTTAGCTTTTCCATTCAAGTCTGTGATGCATTTGGAGTTAATTTTTGCATATGGTTTGAGGTAAGAGCCCAACTTCATTTTTGTGGGGCTATCCAACTGTCCCAGCACCAATTTTTGGAAAAGACTATTTCCTCCATTGGATGGTACTGGTACCCTCACCAGAACTCAGCTGACCACAGAGGCATAGAAAGATAGGGATTTACTTCTGGACTCTCAATTCCATTCCACTGATCTGCATGTTTACCTCTATGCCAGTACCACACTATATTAAATTTCTGTAAATGTGTGTAAGTTTTGAACTCTTAAGGCCTTTTAATATTTGAAAGCTTATTTTCCCTTTTTGTTATTGTTGAAGAAACTGGGTCATTCTGGATTTGGTTGACTGCATCCTTGGAATGCCATTCAACATACTTATCGATGCATTTCTTAATATTCAGATCAAAAACCTTCATTAAGTTTGCGTATAGTTTTCATAGGAGGTACTGCCTTATAGCAGGAGACACTAAATGTCTTCTCATCCACCTTTAGTGAGCTAATGTCAAGTTCTTTCTCCATGACTCACCTATTATAAAGTTTTCCATCAGCCTTTTATCTTTCATCAAACACTGAGGATTCTAGCCCGCATCCAGTATTCCATTAGTCAATCCAGGTGGTGAATTTCTGCTTCTACCTTTCCTCCTACATTTATTACTGTGATCCTCCTAGAATGGAGAACTTTCCCTCCTCCTCTGTTTTCTTACCTCAAAATTTGTTCTGTATAGAAAAACCAGGGTAATAGTTTGATTCTTTCCCTGGGCTTATGTACCAGTTTTCAGAATGGGTTCTTCCCTAGAATCCTCCAAAGGTAACTAGTAATGATTCTTCAGTATCATTTTGAATTCATTAATCTTCTAACTTCTATATTTCAATCTATTAAAGTTGCTTTTTAAGGCAGGTTGACTGAGGTAAAATTGTATGCACTGAAGTTCATCTTCTTTAAGTGTACAGTTTGATGAGTTTTAATAAATACACACAAACATGTTATTCTAAGATCTGGAACATTTCTATCACCCCCAAAACTTCTCCTGTATCCCTTTGTAGCCAATCCCTTTCCCCACTCTATACCTCTGATGAACATTTATCTAATTGCTATTCCTAATAGGGTTTCCCCCTCAAAATATTATATAAACAGAATCATAAAGTATGTTGCCCTTTCTGTTGTGTCTTCTTTCACTTAGCAAATGTGTTGGGGATACTCAACAGAGTGTATCAGTGGTGTGTTCCTTTTATACTGAGTAGCATTCCATTATATCACAATTTTTAAAAAAATTTTTTTAAAGATTTTATTTTTTATTTATTTGACAGACAGAGATCACAAGTAGGCAGAGAGGCAGGCAGAGAGAGAGAGGAGAAAGCAGGCTCCCTGCTGAGCAGAGATCCCCATGTGGGGCTCGATCCCAGGACCCTGGGATCATGACCTGAGCTGAAGGCAGAGGCTTTAACCCGCTGAGCCACCCAGGCGCCCCTATATCACAATTTGTTGATCCATTTATCAGTTGACAAGCATTTGCATTGCTCCCAGGGTTTCCCAAGCATGAATAAAGCCACATACATTTGCATACAAATGGTCTTTCTCTGGAAATATTTTATTTTTCTTAGGGAAATATCTAGGGGTGAGTCACCGGGCTGTATGATAGTTGGAAATGTAACCATAAGAAATTGCAAAGCTGTTTGTTATTCTTCTTGATGCTCAAATTATTTCATCATGAAGATAGTGGGAGCTCCTTCCAATAGGGTCCTATCCTACTAACATGACTCCAGTAGTCTTCAACGGCTTCCTTGTTTTCAAGCATGAATGGAGTTTCGAGGCTCATCTTGGACATTTTCTGCCTCGGACTAGAAATGAGCTACTTTTCCACAGAGCTCTGTTTGTGGGGAATGATACTTAGAAATCAGAGCCTGAGCTCTAGGGGTGCTTATTGGTTGTCAATGTCCATAGGCTCTTCAGGCAGACAGACCTTTTTTTTTGAGAGAAAGACACAGCAAGCCCACATCCAAGTGGAGGGGAGGGGCAGAGCGAAAGAAAGAATCTCAAACAGGCTCCACACTCAGCTCGGAGCCCAGTGCGGGGCTTGATCTCACGAACCTGATCTCATGACTTGAGCTGAAATCAGGAGTCAGACACTTAACCAATGGAGACACGCAGGTGCCCCAGAAATTACTATCTTTAAGTAGAAAAATAATCCGTAGATAAATCATTAGAATTATAAGGTTTCTTTTAACTCCCTTGGATTAAGTGCATCTCGCTTGCCTTGTACTGAGAATCTTTTTTCTTATTGACACTTAAGATGATTATTTGTTTTCTCCTTCTGTATGGACAGTAGTTTCAAAATGGTAACACTGATATCACTTAACAAGAGACAAGTCCATGCAGTTTAAGATTTCTTCGTGGTTCTATGTTCAGTTATCTCCTTACTGGACATGTACAGTCCAAAAACCATACATTTCCATCTGCTTATTATTTTTAGGGATTTTTAAAAACTTTAATTACATAAAACCCATAATTCCAAAGTAAAAACTATAGAAAGTATGTTCAGAAAGTTCTAGCTTCCAGTCCCTATCTTTCGCTCCTATCATTTCCCTCTCCCTGAAGTTAACATTTCATATATTTTGATTTATCATTGAATTGTTTATATTTCAAAACAGAAGCAGGGGCGCCTGGCCGGCTCATTTGGTTAGGCATCTGACTCTTGATTTCAGCTCAGGTGTTGATCTCAGCGTCCCAGGATCTAGCCCCAGTCAGGCTCCACACTCAGCCGGAGTTTGCTGGGGGGTCTCTTTCCCTCTCCCTTTGCCTCTCCCCCTAATCATGCTCTAAAATAAATAAATAAATAAATAAATAAATAAATAAATAAATAAATAAATAAAAATCTTGGTAGGGGGAAAGCATGTTTTTCATAGTTTATATCTTTTTGCCTATAAAAGGTAGCATATTTTTTTAAAGCATATTGCTTTTTACTTTTTTAAAAGATTTTATTTATTTGAGAGACAGCACGAACTGGGGGAGGGGCAGAGGGAGAAGCAGACTCCCCACTGAGCAGGGAGCCCAATGTGGGGCTTAATAACCAGGACCCCCAAGATCATGACCTGAGCCAAAGGCAGACACTTAACCGACTGAGCCATCTGGGCACCCCTAAAAACTTTTTATTTTAAAATAAAACACAGTTGGGGCACCTGGCTGGCTCAGTCAGTAGAGCATAGGACTCTTGATCTCGGGGTTGTGAGTCTGAGCCCCATGTTGGATGTAGAGAATACTTAAAAATAATAATATAGGGGTGCCTGGGTGGCTCAGTGGGTTAAAGCCTCTGCCTTTGGCTCAGGTCATGGTCCCAGGGTCCTGGGATCGAGCCCCACATCGGGCTCTCTGCTCTGCTCGGCAGGGAGCCTGCTTCCTCCTCTCTCTCTGCCTGCCTCTCTGCCTACTTGTGATCTCTGTCAAATAAATAAATAAAATCTTTATTAAAAAAATAATAATAGGGGCGCCTGGGTGGCTCAGTGGGTTAAGCTGCTGCCTTCAGCTCAGGTCATGATCTCAGGGTCCTGGGATCGAGCCCCGCATCGGGCTCTCTGCTTGACAGGGAGCCTGCTTCCCTCTCTCTCTCTGTCTCTGCCTGCCTCTCTGTCTACTTATAATAATAATAATAATAATAATAATAATATAAAATAAAATATTTAAAATAGAACACAGGGATAACATCCAACAAATGTACAGTTTAATGAATTATCGTAATACAATCGTGCCTTGGAACTATCACCAAATCAAGAAATAGAAAAGTTGGCCAGGCACCCCAGAAGCCCCTCATGAGACCTACCCCAGTCACAGCACCCCCCTAAGAGCAACTACCGTCCTAGGACAGCATTCACCGTGTTGGTTTCTTTATGGCTTTATCCAGCACACTATCAACTGTGCCCCCCTCAACACTATAGCTTTCAAGCTTCATCTTTTTCTTAAATTTCATGTATCCTTTAAGTCTCTTTTCATCTATGGAATTTCCCTTCCATCCCATTCCCTCCCTTACAATTCATCTGTGGATGAACCTGGGATATTTGCTCAGTACAGTGTCTCCGGTCCAGACTTCATCGATGGCACATTCATGGGACAATTCAATATGTTCCTTTGTCCTCTGTTTCTGCACATTGGCAGCTGGATCAGACTCAAGCTCAAACCCTTTGTTACCAGTGTAAGTGCAACTGGGTTATTTCAACAGGAGGTATGCAACATCTGATAATTCTTCTTTTTTTTTTTTAAAGATTTTATTTATTTATTTGACAGAGATCACAAGTAGGCAGAGAGGCAGGCAGAGAGAGAGAGAGGAGGAAGCAGGCTCCCCGCAGAGCAGAGAGCCTGATGCGGGGCTCAATCCCAGGACCCCGGGATCATGACCTGAGCCAAAGGCAGAGGCTTTAACCCACTGAGCCACCCAGGCGCCCCAACATCTGATAATTATTCTTTTCTGATGTTGACAGCCGCTGATTCTTCATGCCTAGACCCATTAATTCATTGACAGTTGCTAAGTGTGATATTTTCACTTACTTTGGTATCTGATCGAGGTTTTTCCCACGAGGCAAGCGGAGGCAGGAGCAGATCAGCAGTTTGGCCAAGATGCCTGATATGAATGAAATATTGTGCTTTCCTCCCACAGCTGACCTCTCTATGAAATCAGAAGGGCTCTGGGCCTGTGTGATCTGTTTTCGAGTGCCTGTGTCCCAGACTAGACTGGACGGGATCCAGATAGGCACTGCCTTTACACTTGTCATCCAAAGTCACCTGGCAGGTTTTATCAAGTGAGACCCACTCCTGGGCCCACAGACCAAATGCTTGCAGCAAACAGGACGCTCCTGGCAGGTGTGGCATGTAATGATTAGGAGCAGCTGGGAGGCTTGGCACCCAGGCCAGATCCCTTGGGCACCTTCCAAGTTGGCGTATTGTCTTAAGTGAAACAGAACATGAACACCTGCCCAGCTCAACAGATGACCGAAGCGCCGAGACAGGAAGACATGTTCCTCAACTCTCCTTGAGGTCAGGTGCCTAGCCCGACACCCTTTGGGCTGTATTTACATATATTGAGACATATTTCTCTTTAGTCACTCGCCTTTTTACTCAAATTAACTTGTAAAGAAAACGGGATAACACTTTTGTGAAGAGAGAAACAGTTGTCACTTGCCAGAAGGAAAAGGTCATATCAAGGAAAGCAAAAACAAATGTAATTAAGTTCTAATGAGAAAGCTTTGCCTGCTGAAGGCTCTGAGCTACAGATCTGCTCTCGCTCTCTCTCTCTCTTTTTTTTGAAAAGGGAGACGAGCAAAGGTTAGAGAACTGTAAGGAACAAACAGAGGGGGAGGGGTATTAAGGAAGGCCTGTGATGTAATGACCACTGGGTGTTCCATGCAACTGATGAATCATGAACTTCTACACATGAAACTAATAATACACCATATGGTAACTAACTTGAATTTAAATAAAATCATTTTTAAAAAAAGAAAAGGAAAAAAAAAGGAGATATTTTAGCACAGACGGAGTCTTTTCCCCAGAGCAGTAGTTCTCAACCAGGAGCTGGATTCTGTCCCCCAGGTGACATCGGGCAATGTCGACAGACATTTTTGGCTGTCCCAACTGCGGGTGGGGGTGCTGGGGCCCACAGTCTCATGCAAGCAGACCAGAGATGCGATCCACACCCTCCAGTGCACAGGGCAGCCCCTCACAACTAAGAATTTTCCGGCCCCAAATGTCAATAGTGCTGAGGCTGGGAAACCCTTCCTAGATAAGTCAGAAGGGTTGAAAAAGAACAGCAAAGTCATTTCCTCCCCTGGGACCCAATGTGATTTAAGGAGGGAGCCAGGGACCTGTAACACCAACTAACGTGAACCAGGGCTGCAACCCCTCATTTAGAGGAAGCTGGAGGCGCAGGGAAGCAGGGGAAGCACCAGCCGAGGGTGCTAAAAGGAGGCTCTTAGCGGAAGGCTCACCGCGAAAGTGAGCTCGCAGCAGCAGTACTGGGAGCCATTCTGCTGTACTAAGCATCCACTCCGTGTGGCTGCCAAGCTGGGAACTAGTAACCGGTGATTCCGGTAAGAGGCTCACAGGGCGTTGGGGCAGGCAAAAGGGCCAGACACGGGTACAAAAGAGCATCACGAAAAAAATTTGTGCAGCCAAAGGGAAGATGAGGAACCACCCACCGGGGGACCCCAGGTGAGTGGGGGTCAGGGAGGCAGGAAAGGTTTCCAAAGGAAGAATTTATTCCAATTCTTAACCCTCCTGAGCGGCTCCTTCTGGGTGGAAGCAGGGCTAATTCAAAAGCAAGGCGTGCCTTCCAGGGGAGCGCAAGGATCTACACATTTTTTTTTTAAATAGGGAACAGAATAGCTTTGGGATATATGGGCTTTTTTTTTAAAGATTTTATTTATTTATTTGACAGATCACAAGTAGGCAGAGAGGCAGGCAGAGAGAGAAAGGGGAGAAGCAGGCTCCCTGCCGAGCAGAGAGCGGATGCGGAGCTCGATCCCGGGACCCTGACCCATGACCTGAGCCGAAGGCAGAGGCTTTAACCCACTGAGCCACCCAGGCGCCCCTCTCCAATAATTTTAAAGGAAATAGCAAGCTGTAGGCCAGGCGTATCCGCTGCCCTGCTATTTACTTTTGCAGAAAGAAAACTGGAAACCACTCAGGCTAAACTACAGGAAAACAGCGTAATCTGAGAACTAATTGGTACTTATGGGGAGCTGACTGTGGCCAATGGGTATAGGAAAATGATGACACCTTTCTCTCCTGCGGCAACTCTACAAATGAGCCCTCCCACTTAATGAGAAAAGCCAGACTCTGAGAAAACAGAAGGGAATCTTCTCAACCCGTACTGCAGAAACTGCTGGACATCCTTAGACGGGGGTGAAAAAAAAAATTAAGCATAAGCTTTACCCCACACTGTGCATAAAAAGAACCTGAAATGGACCATGGGCTTAATGGTAAGACCTAACACTATAAAAATTCTAAGCAAAAACCCGGGAGAAAATCTTTGCGGCTTTGAGGTGGTCAGAATGTTCTTTAATAGGAAACCAGAAACAGAAACCGTGAAAAAGAATGGCGGTGAGGGAGGATCAACAGGACCCTGTTGGAATTATGTTATCAGAGCGTTCATTTTTGTGGCTATTTATAGCAGGTGATGTGGCTCTCCTATTAAAATAAACGTGGCTGGGTCTTTCAAACGTGAATTACTCTAAGGAAGAAAACGTGCAGGAAAGATACAGACTGTGAAGCTAGAAACAGAGTTCAAACCCTGGCTCTACCTTGCAGTAGGAGAGGTGAGGATTCGCTTCCTGCCTCATGCTCCTCATCTGTAAAATGGGCTTGAAATAAACTTCCAGCCTCGGTGGGTTATGTGAGGATTTACCAAGTTTCTATATATGGAAAGCTCAGAACATGAGCTAGTGTAGCGTTCCAAGTACTCAGTATTTTTCATTGTTATCATTCACTATTATAAATAGCAGTCAAAATGAGTTTTGGAAAACGTAGGCCTCCTCATTTGTTTTTGAATGATTTCCTTTATTGCTGTTGCCTTTGCACCCTCAATAGAGATCTGTGAGGAAAACACTTACTTGATTGTGAAAGAAGAAAGAAGCCCAGTGTGGAAGTAGTCACATGGGACCCCTGTACACTCTAAACAGTCCTGACTTTGAGAAAGCCACTGCTGTCCCCTTGCAGGACTCTGACCTCTGACCTCCAACCATTAACCTCCAACCTCTGACCTCTGGCAAGCAAGGAGACTCAAGAGTAGAAGAACACAGTGTGGAGGCTCCACACTAATACTATTCTTGGAAGACAGTGATAATGGAAAAAGGGACCCCAGCAGACCTTAGGGCCTGAAAACATCTTTGGAGCAATAGCATAAAAAAGAAAACAAACCAAAAAAAAAAGAAGAAGAAGAAGAAGAAGAAAGAAAGAAAACACAAACCAGGGGCTCCTCAGTAGCTCAGTGGGTTAAAGCTTCTGCCTTCACCTCAGGTCATGGTCTCAGGGTCCTGGGATCGAGCCCTGCATCGGGCTCTCTGCTCAGCAGGGAGCCTGCTTCCCCTCTCTCTCTGCCTGCCTCTCTGCCTACTTGTAATCTCTGTCTGTCAAATAAATAAATAAAATCTTAAAAAAAAAGGTAAAATAAAATAAAAGAAAAAGAAAAAAAAACAAAACAAAGAGCGGTGAGGTAGGAGTCAGTAGCGGGAGGGTCTTCAGCCTGGCAGCACCGTGGAGGGACACCTCCATAGAGGGCTACCCTCTCTGGGTGGCAAAGGAAACAACCAGCACCAGGGAAGCAGCAGACACAGAGCAGCGGAACTCTCCCATGTCACCCTTGGAAACGTGCACCAGTACAATCACTGTGAAGACTGGCAATTCTAATGAAGTTAAACGTACACCTGCCCCATGATGTAGCATTTCCATTCCTCACATTCAACCTAGAGAAATCAAAGCCTGTGTCCACCAGAAAATGAACGAGAAAATGCGTTGCCACAACGTACACATTTTGAATCATCCAGAGCTCCAAAAACTGAAAACCATCCGAATGTCCATCCGTGGAAGAATGGATGCAAAAACTGTGATCTGATCACACAACACAACACCACACAACAAGAAAAAGGAACAACCTACTGGTCCATGCAAAAACACGGCCAAGTCTTAAAAACGCTGTGAGCCAAGGAGGCCAAATGCAAAAAAGCACAGGCTACAGAATTCCATTTATAGGTGAATGCAAGGACAGGCCAGAAAATTGGTCAACGGTGATAGAAATCTGAACGCTGGTGGTGTGGGGTGGCTGGTGGTGGTAGGAATTCCCGGGAAAGGGGCATGATGGCGACGCTCCAGCTCCTGACTGGGGTGGTGGTCGTCTGGGCAGACACAATGGTCAAAAAGCATCCATGTTGAACAGTGTCCCCTCCAAAATTCACGTCCACCTGGAAACTCAGAACGTGACCTTACTTGGAAATAGGTCCAAGGAACTGTGCAGATGTAGTAAGTTAGAGTAAGGTCACACCAGATTAGGGTCGATCTTAATCCAATGACTCATGTTCTTTTAAGAAGAGTGGCAGAGTACCACGTGGTGATGAAGACAGAGATGGAAACGGTGCATCCACAAGCCAAGGAATGCCAGGAATCACAAGCAACCCCTGTAAGCCAGGAAGAGGCCGTGGGAGATCCTCTCGGGGACCTTCAAAGAGATCGGGGCCCTGCTGACACCTGGATTTTGGATTTCTAGTCTCCAGACCTGTGAGAGAACACCGTTCTGTTCCTTTAACCCCCAGGTTTGTGATACTTTGCTTGTAACCCTAAGAAACTAATACACCACCAAACTAACACACCACCTACATTTAAGGCCTGAGCATTTTAAGTAAATTATACTTCAGTTTAAAACATTTTAGGGGTGCCTGGGTGGCTCAGTAGGTTAAGCGTCTGCCTCCGGCTCAGGTCATGGCCCCAGGGTCCAGGGATCCAACCCCGCTTCGGGCTCCTGCCTCAGCAGGGAGCCTGCTTCTCCCTCTTCCTCTGCCTCTCCCCTTGCTCGTGCTCACTCTCTCTGTCTCAAATGAATAAATAAAATCTTTAAAAAAATGAAAAATAAAACATTTTCAGTAGTTAGTTGGAAACAGCAAGCTAGTGCTGCTGGCTCCCCACACCTAAAGGAGAGCCAGCCCAGTGACGATCGCCAGGAGAACCCAGACTCTGTCCAGCTGGACCCCTCTCCCTTTACACTCATCCACCATTCAAAGCTGTCTCCTCTGTCCACAGCAAAAATGTCCCCTACACCCTCTCAAAAACTGATACCACAGGTGTGTATGGGCAGCACTACCCAAGACAGTCACCTTGCAGCCGCCACGTTCAAAAGCCTACCAGCCCACTCTCAAGAGAGCTCTAAGCCTTGGAATTAAAGGCTGCAGAAAAACCTGGTCAGAGGCCAAGAGCATTGGGCCCACTCTTTTTCCTTAGCTCACAAATGTATTATCTGAAATGTCGACCTTAAGGAATCTTTCATTCCTCTGCCTTCTGTAGCCCAGACACTGACAAAAGATTTTCTTTCCTTCCAGTTTGCTTCATCTTAGAAGCCTTGAGAACTTGCTGACCTTGAGAACTTGCTGATCACTTGTCTAAGCACACCCTGCAGATATCTACCTGAGGGCTGAGGTCGGCTGAGGTCAGCGAAGGTCAGGAAGGTCACTGGATGCAGGGACCACGTGGTCCCTTCCCCACTGGATTCTTTAATCCCCACTCAGGCTCCCTAACGTTTATTGCAAGGAGTTCGCCATATACTAAACTTACTGACTCCTCATAATGAGGCTAGACATGGGAAATGTTTTCATCCTCACTTTCCAGTAAGGAAACCGAGGACCAGAGGTGTAAAGTAACTTGTCTGAGATCACACAAGCAGTAAACCCAAGAGCAAGGACTTAAACCCAGACAAACTGGCCGAGCAGGTACTGTCTTAATCACTGGGCGGCACTGCCAAGTGGATGCCTCTTCTACGGACTGGGCACAGCATCCCTCCACTGACCAAGAACCCAGAGGTTTTTCTTTGTTACAGATCCAGACTCCTAACTTTTTTCCCTCTTCCTGAGAAAAGTTAGGGCAGTGAGTCCCAAGTTTATAACATCCCGGTGGCTCTGAAATCCCTATTGCAACATCCTCTCAAGTATTAGGTAAACGAAACTCAGTATAATAAAAATTGTTTAGGTACATTTTGGTGGGGGGGGGTTACATGTTTTGTTTTGAAATTAATCAAAACAATAATGGAACTAAACCGAAAAAGACTAAGATCAGAATCATGCAGTTTTTCGTAAATTGGTGGAAAACCCCAGTTTCTTTTCTTTTTTTGAAATAAGCTCTATGCCCAGCGTGGGGCTTGAACTCATGGCCGCCACGTCAAGAGCTGCCTGCTTTACCAACTGGGCCAGCCAGGTGTCCCAACCCCGGTTTCTATTGCCAGGAAAGAGTCTGGAGCTGGCTTGCCCGGAAGAGAAACAAACTAATGGTTCCTTACTTCAGGAAGGTCCACTTCAGCCCACATGCACGGACTCTAATGTTTATAGACACTCTCCAGAGGAGTTCACGGTGGCAAGTGGCTCTGTCAACAAAGCTTCCCCAGCAGGGCGGCACAGCATAGTAAAAGACCACAGGGAATTTATTTAAAGAAGGCAAGGACAGTTCAATATTAGGAAACTCCTGACAGTTTCCTAACTATCAGAACATAACAACATAATAATAGATCCTAGGAGATCCATAAATGAAATAAACATTTGACAAAATTCAACAACATTTTCTGGTAAAGAAAAAAATCCTCATTAAAGTAGGATGTGATGGATAATTCCTTAACATGAGAAAACATATAAAACTCGGATAAAAGCCAGCATTTTGATTAACTGGAAGACCCTAGTAGCATTCCCACTAAAGTCAAGGCAGATGTACAGGTGCCAACTAATTGTTATAAGGTACTAGTCAATGCATTTAAATAACCTCAAGAAATTAGAGATGTAAGAATTGGATAGGAAGCAAAATCATTTCCATTTATATATGGTATGCATTCCATCCAAGAGAACTGAGAAACTACTACAAACAATAGACAGAAAAGGCTCCACAAAAAAGATAAATGTCTAGGAATAAACTTATCAAAAAATATGCAAGCTGGGGCGCCTGGGTGGCTCAGTGGGTTAAAGCCTCTGCCTTCAGCTCAGGTCATGATCCCAGGGTCCTGGGATCGAGCCCCACATCGGGCTCTCTGCTCAGCAGGGAGCCTGCTTCCTCCTCTCTCTCTGCCTGACTCTCTGCCTACTTGTGATCTTTGTCTGTCAAATAAATAAATAAAATCTTTAAAAAAATATATGCAAGCTTTTTACTAAAAAACTATAAACAATACTGAAGGGCACAGAAAAAAAGATTTTTATGGAAAGACATACCATGTTCTTGGATAGAAAGATTCAACATCATGTTACATATGTCCATTCTATGAAGTTAATGTGCAAATTTAAAGCAACCTCAATACGTTCCACCAAAGAGGATATTTAAATGGCCAACACCTATATTTTTAAAGGTGCTCAAACTCATTGATAATTAGAGAAGTGAAAATTAAAACCAAAATTAATTACCACAACACACATCAGAATGAATCAAATTTAAAAGATCAACAAAACCAGGTTTTACAAGCATGTAGAATAACTGGAATCCTCAGACACCACTAGAAGGGGGGTAAATTGTCATACCTATTTGAAAGACAGTCTGGCAGTATTTTCTGAAATTGAATACATGCATATCCCATGGCCCAGACATTCCTCTTATAAGTAAATATCCAACAGAAATATGTATATATAGACACCAAAAGCTGTTCATAACAGTCTTATTCATGACAGCCAAAAGCTGGAAACAGGGGCAGTTGGGTGGTTCAGCTGGTTAAGTGGCTGACTCTCGATTTTGGCTCAGGGCATGATCTCAGGGTCCTGGGATGGAGCCCGGCATTGGGCTCTGTGCTCAACAGGGAGTCTGCCTGAGCTTCTCTCTCTCCCTCTGCCCTTTCCCCCACTCACACACATGCATGATTCTCTCTCTCAAATAGATAAATAAATAAACCTGGAAACAATTTAAATGTCCATCAACTGGAGAACAAACAATTCTCACAGTATTATATAAAAATATTATAAAATATAAAATAATATATGCTATAATTATAATTATATAATTATAAATATTATAATGTGTTATAATAAAATTATAAAATATAAAATATTATACTGTTGAGCAAAGAAGCCATCTACAAAAGAGTACCTGTACACAAGGTTTTGGTTGTTTTTTTTTTTAAGCAACAAAACCAATCTATTATGTAAGAAACGAAGATGATGATTACCTTTCAGAAGAGACTGGGATCTAGGGGGGCTTCTGCACACTGATTATGCTCTAGTTCCAGATCTGGGGAACAGTTTACTGTGTGTTTGCTTTGTGAGAACCCATTATGTTGTATACTCATAATTCATTCACTTTTCTGTATGTGCGTTATACTTCAGTTTTTACTAAAGCAATTCCAATAAAAACAACCAACATGTGTGTATAATTAGATATGAGATTTTAAACTTCAAATAGAAAAGATAATATGCAAGAATAGCCCAAAAGAGAGCTAAAAATAAGTGGAGCAGCCCTGCCACGTACTAAAATACATTTTTAAATATTATAAATCTTAGCAAGCATAACAGTGGGAACCTGAATGAACATGAATCAAGAGAAACCAATGGAAAAGAGTAGCAAATTCTGGAAGAGACTCACATACCGCGAGGAAAGAGCTAATGATAAAATAGCTTCTCATTTTAGCAGGGAGAGGATAGGCAGTGGGGGTGGAGGGTGACTTGGATTTATACTTCACACCATGCATCAGGATAAATTCCAAATGGATCAACATTTGAGTGTTAAAATAATAGAAGTAGGGAAGATTTTTGCACCCGTAAGTCAACATTCAGAAACCATGAAAAAACTGATACATTCGACTGCATAAAATAAAAAAATGTATGCATACAAAACAAATAAACCATCCACAAGATAAAAGAAAGGCTAAAATTGGACACGACTTGTAGCAAAGCAAAAGGCTAATCTCCCTAATAATCACCTAGAAATGAAGAAGGAAAAGGCAACAATCCAATTTTTAAAATAAGCAAAGACTGAACAAAGAAAAAAAGAGATAAAGAAAGCCAACTCTTAACTATAGAGAACTGGTGGGTACCAGAGGGGACATGGGGGGAATGGAGGGAACAAGTGAAGGGGATTAATAATACACTGAACGTGATGAGTACTGAATAATGTACAGAACTGCTGAATCACTGTATTGTACACCTGAGACTAAAATAACACTGCATGGTAACCGTATTGGAATTAAATTTTTTAAAAACAAATGAAAAATACTTTCGTTATTGTACTCATTTCACAGTATATGTAAGTCAAACCACTATGCAATACGCCTTAAATTTATACAACAATGTGTGTCGACTGCTCAATAAAACAAAAAATAGTTTAATTTTAAACACAAAAAAAGAAAAGATTATGAGTAAGTCAGCTATAGAGAAAGAAATAAAAATGGTCCTTAGATATATCATGAGTTTAAAACTTCTCTTAACTGGTGCCTGGGTGGCTCAGTCGGTTGAGCGTCTGACTCCAGATGAGGTCATGACCTCCGGGTCCTGGGACTGAGACCTGAGTCAGGCTCTACACTCAGCAGGGAGTCTGCTTCTCTTTGCCCCTATCCCTTCCTCATTCTTTCTCTCTCAAATTAATAAATAAATACAATCTTTAAAAAATCTTTTCATAACAAATTTAAATTAAGACTCTGTTGAGTCATTTTCTCACCTATCGGATTGGTAAAAATCCAGTGATGTAACAATTTAATGCGTTGGCAAAGATGTGGGAAAACAGTAACTACTCATCCGAAGCTGGTTGAGGGCTATTAGTAAGGCAGATACCTAGAATCCCGTTTCTGGGAATCTATCCTGCATATATAATATGCACCTGCGAAGTATCCCACGTACGCGAAGTATCCCACGTACGCGCAGTGTCTTTGACAGCAGACGCCATACAACCCGAGAGTTCACCACACCACAGAACAGCATGACATATTCGTGAAACAAGCAAAGCACAGAAGTGTGTATTCGATCTTGTGAATTGTGCTCGGCAGAGGTGGCAATGCATTTTATTTATACACACACACGTATATGTGTATATAGGTTTCTAAATGCAAACACAAGCAAATACAAGTTTATATATATAAAAATATACTGTATGTATAAATATATATATACTTGTATTTGCTTGTATTTGCATGAAAAAACTCTGTATTAGAATAATTCACACTGAAGTAGGAATGACTGGCAGCTCAGAACCTCCCAGAAATAGCGCATCCTTTAAAGAAGATGCCTGCTAATAAACAAATAAATACATAAGTAATTCGATGGATTTTTTTGTCAGGGTGATAAAGTGAATTGGAAAGTGACTCATCCAGCAAGTCCGGAGGTTTGGGGAGTCAGGAGGGCAGCCATGTACCAGGAGATTCCTTAGTTCCCCCAAGGATCAGCCTTAATTAGATTAGACCCAATAAACTCAAAACTCAAAAAGTTGCCTGGGTGAGGAGGGGACTGGGTGATTATGGAACAGGTTATGGGGACTGGGTGGTTATGGAAAAGAAAAACTTTCACTATAATCCTTTTCAACAAGACGTTTAAGCTGTAGAAATGTATTATCTAATCAGAACAGTGAATGGTACAAGATAAGAGGGTCTTGATCAGGAACCCCCCCCAAGACCACCCCAGCACCTGTCCCAAGAGCCTCTGTCATTTACAATCAGGTAATGTTAAATATTTACGAGGAGTTTTATCACCCTGTAAGAGCTCACCGACTTTACCAGAAACATAAATATTGCAAGACACGGTGTGATAGGCAGATTGTGAGCAACTCGTTTCACCTACCTTAAACTTTAAGTTGTCTGTTTAAGACAGCAAAGAAGGCGAAAACACCACAAAATCGCTGTGAAGTGCTGGCAGGTAAGCATTTCTCCGGGAAGCGGCTCCAACAAGCTCTGCACACCACAGCCAAGCCTCAGCCCTTCTCAAAGGTCAGTGCGCTTCAGACGCACTGGGAGGCGCCGTGAAAACACAGGCTCCCTGTCCCCACCCTCAGAGACGAGACTCACTAGGTCTGGGGCCCATGAACTTGTATCTCTAATGAGCTTCTACTCCAGGGTGATCGTTTAAGGACACATTTGAGTCATCCGGTCCACAGCAAGGCACCACGACCTGGGATGTGTGAATAAATCACGTAGGAAGCTTATTAAAATACAGATTCGGATTCAGAGAGGTCTGGAGCCGAGCCTGGGACTCTGCATTTCCAAACAAGCTCCCAGGTGTTGCAGGGCGGGGATACCGGTCTGCAGACCGCACACAGAGTACCAAGGTTCACGAAAGAGCCAACTCCATTTTACAGAGAGAAAACAGTGCCTGGGACAAGGTAAAGGATTTGCCCCAGGTTGCCGGACAGTCAGAGCAGAGACCAGCTGAGGCCCAGTCCACAATGCCAGCACCGCTCAGGGGTGCCTCCCTGAGCCATCGCCAGACTTCCCCCACAAAGCTGCATGAACCAACAGTGACGCCTCTAGGAGACGGCGTAGAAATTTTCTTTCTCTCTTTTTTTTTTAAGGTTTTATTTATTTATTTGACAGGCAGAGATGCCAAGTAGGCAGAGAGGCAGGCAGAGAGAGGGGGAAGCAGGCTCCCTGCTGAGCCCCCCGATGCGGGGCTCGATCCCAGGACCCTGGATCATGACCTGAGCTGAAGACAGAGGCTTTAACCCACTGAGCCACCCAGGAGCCCTGTATAGAAATTTTCTAAAGGTGCGTGGTGGCGTCAGTCAGTGAGGCATTTGACTCTTGATTTCAGTGTGGGTCACAATCTCAGGGTCATAGGATGGAGCCCCGCATGGAGCCCCCACTTCAGGCTCCATGCTCAGCGGGGAGTCTGCTTGAGATTCTCTCCCTCTGCCCCTCCCCCCTCTCTAAAAGAAAGAAAGAAAGAAATCTTCAAACAAAAATGCATAGAAAGTCCTCTACTGAGGCGCCTGGGTGGCTCAGTGGGTTAAGCCTCTGCCTTCAGCTCAGGTCATGATCCCAGCGTCCTAGGATCGAGCCCCACATCGGGCTCTCGGCTCAGCAGGGAGCCTGCTTCCACCCTTCTCTGCCTACCTGTGATCACTGTCAAATAGACAAATAAAATCTTAGAAAAAAAGAAAAGAAAAACTAAAGTCCTCCACTCTTCTGAGAAATAAGCCACATACCAGAGAGCTTGCTTAGCTCCAATCACCAGTCTGTTCTTTTTTTAAATGCACTTCTGGCAAAATTATTTCTTCAGCTTTAGCACCTTCCCCTCCAGTGACTCACACTTCTGTCAGGCCCTGCTGTGGGAACCCGGGGGAGACACTCAGCACTTCTCAACATGGGTGATCTGATTCTAGGGGAGGCGGGGGGCAGATCCCTGGGAAAGCTAAGCAATCTATATATGGCTCCCAAATGACCTCAAAACATATAGACTTGTGCTGTTTGCCTTTTGCCAACTCACTTTATCACCCTGAAGAAAAGTCCAACACATTACAGATTTACTGGGATTAACAAGCATCTTCTTTTCAGGACCACAGTCTCTGAGCTGCAGGTCTCTCTCGCTTCGCAGGCAATTATGCTAAAACCGAGGGAAACGGGTAGAATTCAGGACACTAACATCTCCGGACTAATGGAGGCAGAGGGAGACTTCCCTGAGATGGAGCTTGATCTGGGAGCCCAGTTGCTGCTTGGCCTCTGCTCCACGGTCCTGGTGCCTCACAGCTCTGAATGGTTTGTGGGAGGCCTCTGCTGCCAACTTTCTGGGTGACTGAGTAAATCACAGTTTTAGAGACTTTCAGAGCTGCGAGGAACAGGTCCCCTGGTCCTCTGATCCCAGAACCCCAATTTCTAAACCAAAAAAATGCATGGCCCCTAATGGCCTGCCTGGGGTTGGTTTCCCCAGAAGCAGAGCCTGTGACAGGGGTTCAGTGTCACGTGAGGCCCTGAGGGCGTGCTCTCAAGAGAAGCCTGAGAGGTAATGTGAGCAGGATAGGGAAGGGCCATTCTGGTAGGCTCAGAAGCATTTTTTTTTATAGTTTTCTTTTTTTCTTCTTTTTTAAAGATTTTATTTATTTATTTGACAGACAGAGATCACAAGTAGGCAGAGAGGCAGGCAGTGGGGTGGGGAAGCAGGCTCCCTGCTGAGCAGAGAGCCCCATGTGGGGCTGGATCCCAGGACCCTGAGATCATGACCTGAGCCAAAGGCAGAGGCTATAACCCACTGAGCCACCCAGGCGCCCCTCTGAAGCATTTTTAAAGGACACAGCAGAGTCCTCCCAACTGAAGCAAGGAGGCTGGGCCCTGACTCAGTCATGGGTCCCCCCTGGGTAGGGGAGGGGTATAACTTCCCAAGTATCTCTGGCAAGGTGGCTTGGAGGAGGACATAGGTCTGCCGTTGTCCCAGCCCTTCCCACCCTACGGCTGCTGGGAAATGCAGCCAACAGTGGGTGAAGGGGATCTGGTGGACGGTGTGAGAGCGCCTCAGATGTGTGTCTAAACAAGGGGCCCCAAAAATCACAAAAGAGAGAAGGTAAGAGAAGAACACAAGCTTTTTTTCCCCCCTGATTTCCAGAAGAATCTCGGAATCTGCACTTAGAATAAATCCTAACTGCTCTCCTGACTTCCCGGCAGGCAACAAGGTGACCCCTCCCCCAGCTCCGCCCACTGTCCTCGCCACACCTCAGACTGGCTCCTCCCTAAGGACTTTGCCTGTTCCCTCTTACATATAGGTTCCAGCCCACATTTTTTGCCCAGCGGGCTCCTTCTTGTCAACTCAAATATCACCTGCACAGAAAGGTCTTCTCTGACCATCCCAGGTCATTCCCATACACTTCAGTGTAGCAGTGGCCACTCTGACATTATCTTAACTCTGCATTATCTGTCTTTCCTTGGGGAGGAGACTTGCTCTGGTCTCACCACTGTGTCCCCAGAGCACACAGCTTTGTACACAGGAGACCGTAACATCTGAGAAATAACCCCTGAATGAATGAATTGGACATTTGGCAGGATGCCGAAATGCCAACAGAGAAGTCGGTCCGCTGAACACTCCGCACCCCAAGAAGGAGGAGGAAAACCAGGCAGGTTGGGGAAGGAGAGAAGCTACCACAAATTTCCTTGTCTGCCCGATTCCTCTCTCCTCCCCGAGCTCCCTCTCCCAGCGCCTACCCCTCAATTTGGAGCCAGAGTTACCATCAACCTTGCGGAGATCCTTCCCCTTTCAGACCTCTCGAAGTGACCACGGGTTCCAATTCTAGCTCTAGCTCTGAGCCCCCCTTTCCCCATGGGTACCCAAGTGAGGCACAAGGATTGTGCCAGACATGGAGGCACATGGCTCAAACACACACCACCGAAAATAAGCCAGCACAGGGTAATTTCCTGTCTCCTTGCAAGTCCCCATTCCCTCTCCTGGCCCCCTCTGTGGCTCAAGCTCCAGGACAGTCTCCACTGCAGCTGCAATGACTCTGGTCACCTCTGAGATTAAGCAGCATTTTCAATGTGCCAGGCCCTGCACCAGCTGCCTGATAGACACTTGCTCGCTCACCTGCAGGACCCTGAGTTATCGTGGCTACCCCACATCTCGCAGCAGCATGATCTCCGTTTTACAAATGAGGAGACTAAAACAGAGAGATTCAGCCACTGGCCGAAGGATACACAGCTAGTGACTGGGGAGCATCTGGATTCAAATCCCAGCCTTGGATGCTTGAGTCTCACTTAAGTGGTTTGTCACCATGGGCTCACTGAATACAGCAACCCAGAAAAGACAGATCATGACCTTCATTTCACAGGGGAGGAAACTGCCCACAAGCCCTGGATCTGGTGGGCCACTGCCCCATGCACCAGGGGACGCCCTCATGAGGTGTGCAGACTGGCCAAAATCCAGGGCCGGCCACCGCCATCTTGGTTTGGTCCCAGATATAGAAATGGATTTCTATTTACTAACACCAAAGCTGGAAACAACCTACACACACCAGCAGATGAATGGATTTAAAAAATATGGTAGACCAATACAACGGAAAGAATGGACGATCGCTACACACAACATGGTGAAGCTCAAAACAGTCACACTGAGTGAAAGGAACCAGACATCCCCCAGAGAAAGATTACTGCTGTAGAACTCCATTTATTTAAAACTCTAGAAAACCAAAACTAATCTATAGGGACGAAAAGCTAACTAGTGGCTGTGTGGGGAGGGTGGGTGGGGAGAGAGGAATTCCAAGGGTGAAAAGAAACTCTTGCCAGGGATTGATATGGTCATTAACTGGGTTCTGGCATCAATATTCAAAATTAGCAAATTGTGCACTTTCGTGTAGTCTACCACACCTTATTTTACCTCAATATGCAATTCTTTAAACACTGCATATAAATCAAGGTCCCTGCAACAGGCAAACTCATAGAGACAGAAAGTAGAATGGTGACTGCCAGGGGCTGGGGAGAGCTGGGAAGGGAGAGTTACTGTTTAATGGGTGTCGAGTTTCTGTTTGGGATGATGAAAAAGTTTTGGAAATAGATAGTGGTGATGGTTATACAACACTGTGAATGTACTTAATGTTACTGAGTTGTGTACTTTTTAAAAATGCTTACATTGGTCATTTTTATGTCATTTTTATGTCATTTTATGTTGTGTATATTTTCCCACAATTTAAAAAATGTAAAAAAAAAAACCCTCAAAAATATGGCATATAAGTAGACACTTGTATTTGAGGGGAAAGATGAGGGCGCTCTGCTCTTCTCAATGTATTAAGAGGTGTCTGTCCTCAAAGAGGTTTCGAACAGCCCTTCTCCCATAGGACAGACAGCCTTCCCCTCTCATAGAGCAAGACCCTCATGAAGCTTTGCTCCATGGACCTAGGATTGCCAGGGGACGGTCAGGCCCCCACCTCTGCAGCAAGCACCCCTCCACGAGGTCTGACTGGCCGCGATCCCTTGGACTTGCCACTCCCTGAGCAGAACGCCCTTCCCTCTTCACATGCCAGCCCTCCCACCTTCTCCCTCCTCCATGCCGCACCTCCACCCAGATTCTCACACGCCACCCTTGACCCACAAAAGACTGCCAGGATTCTGCTTGTTCCAGATGTCCCCCTCTCCAAGGGGGTTGCCCCTTGGTGCCCCCAGACCCCCGGGGCCCCTTGTCCTTTGGCCCTCATCACAGTGTCCTGTGCATCTGGTCTCTCATCTCTGAGCTGAGAACTCCTTCAGGTCTGGGACTTTGTCTAACCTCCTCTGTCTCCAACTTTCAGATTCTAGTTTAAAGCCTGCCCAGCCCATCAACTCTCAGGATGTGGGCTGAACCAGTCCCTTCTTTACCAATGCAGGAATGTCCCTAGTGGAGAATAATGTGGGAAAACGGCATTCTTGGTGAACAGAGCAGCTTTGTTTCTGAGTTTTGGCTCACAGAGGACGAACTCTGGGGACTTGGGCAGACCCGTGCCCAGTGCCAGGAAACCTAGCCTTGGCTTCTCCTTACGGACTCCCCTTCCTGACTTGGGACCCAGAGAGCAAATCATTTCCTTTCTCTAGACCTCACTTTCCTTATCTGAAAACGGAGCTCAGAGAACTCGAGTGGTGGAGGTGACATGGGAGTGTTGGCAGGGGTCCCTGCACGGACAGCATCTTGGTCACTCAAGGCCCATTTTCCTGCAGAGCTTTGGCCTCCGACTTGTTGAGTTTGGTTCAAGTCTCGCTCTTCCAAGGGTGCCAGTGGGGGTGTCCCTGCCCTTCACAGGCCCTCATGCACAGGTGGCCCATTCTGGCCCATAGTTGGATCAGTTTTTGTTTCACCTTCCACAAACAATGTGGATCTGTGCTTGTAACAACAGTGCGCCTGTGATTAAATGGCCATTCACTGTAGCCTCCCATCTCTCTCCCCTGCTGCAACACAAGGCCCCCTGAATTCCTAGCTACACCTATCATGAGGAGACACAGGGAGGTGTGCGGCTAAGGGCGGGGTTATCTTTCTTGCTAACATGCATCACTGTCACAGCTAAGGAAGAATGAGACGTGCAACCCCTGTCCCTGAGTCACTTTCCTGAAAGGGAAGGTCTGGGGCCCGGGGAGAGTCACCAACCTCCTCACTAGATCCCTTCCTCCTTACTCACACGAGCCCGGTCTGACTCAGGGCTGGCTTGGTTCCACCAGGAGCCCCACTTATGTCCCTACTTCCTTCTGTAAGAACATGCAACTTTCTTTTTTAATTTTTTATTTTTTAATTTTTTATAAACATATAATGTATTTTTATCCCCAGGGGTACAGGTCTGTGAATCGCCAGGTTTACACACTTCACAGCACTCACCATAGCACATACCCTCCCCGATGTCCATAACCCCACCCCCCTCCTCCCAACCCCCCTCCCCCCAGCAACCCTCAATTTGTTTTGTGAGATTAAGAGTCACTTATGGTTTGTCTCCCTCCCAATCCCATCTTGTTTCATTTATTCTTCTCCTACCCACTTAACCCCCCCATGTTGCATCTCCACTTCCTCATATCAGGGAGATCATATGATAGCTGTCTTTCTCCGATTGACTTATTTCGCTCAGCAAGAACATGCAACTTTTTAAACAGGTCATGAAGTCTCCACCACAAGGCTAAATTTGGTCTTACACGCAGCTGTAACAGAGCCTCTCCTGCATGCCCGGAGCTTTGCACACAAAGATGAAAAGCTTCGAGCCCCAGTCTGGAGCAGCGAGCCCCTGGCCACAGAGCAGGCTGGTGGAGCAGGCGGGGGGGAGGGGGGGGAGTAGGTGCCTCAGCAAACAGGACAGAAAGGACAGGAGACTAGGAAGGGGGTGGCAGGCTTCCTGGAGCAGGAACCTGAAGGGGTCTTCCCACCCTTCTAACAAATGAGGACAAACAGCTCCGTGTACCTCATGAGTGGACCCAACCTAGGCAAGAAGGATTGTTCCAGAACTTTGAGAAATATTTGTTACCTGAGTCAGTGGCCCAGCGGCTGGCAGTCAGGCCCATCTATCCTCACCAGAGAGGTACAGGGGGTGAACAACCTTGGGTTCTACCAGCCCCCTAGCTTCCTTCCTCCTTACCCAATCCCTAGACTTTCCCACAGTGGGCCTCAAAGCCAAACAAGAGCTGGAGGAATGCCAACTGAAATCCTCTTCCCTCTTTTCTCTGTCATGGTTCTACTTCTGGACCTCATGTGCTTTCTTCCAGAGACATCTCATAGGTATACTTTTTTTTTGTAAGATTGTATTTATTTATTTATTTGACAGAGAGAGAGAGCACAAGCAGGGGGAGCAGCAGAGAGGGAGAAGCAGACTCCCCAATGAGCAGGGAACCCTATGCGGGGCTCCATCCCAGGACCCTGGGATCATGACCTGAGCTGAAGGCAGAGGCTTAACCAATGGAGCCACCCAGGAGCCCCTCAAATGGACAATCTCCACAACAGCCACTTCCTCCTCCCATTCCAGAGTGTCTCACATAAGCAAGCATATCTCTCTCTCCCTCTTCCTTTTTAATCCAACCATAGTACACCACAGCGCTTAAAGTGTATTGAAGAGTAGCCCCCAAAGTTCCCATCCACCCGGAACCTCAGAATGTGACCTCATTTGGAAATGGGGTCTTTACAGATGTAATCACTAAGATTAGGTCATGCTGGATGACGGGGGGCCCTAAATCCAAGGGTGGACGTCCTTCTAAGAGGAGAGAGACACGCACACAGAGGAAAGCCATATGAAGACAGAGACAGAAGCACAGCGACACAGCTACAAGTAAAAAAAGGCCAAAGACTTGGGGAACCACCAGAACTTAGGAGGAGGCCAGGAAGGATCCCCCTTCCCAAGCATTCAGAGGGAGCACAGCCCTTGATCTCACCCTTCCCGCCTCCCATCTGGGAGAGGAAGCATGTCTGTTGTTTTAAGCCACCCATCGCCGCCTTAGGAAACGCACAGAAACCCCTTCTCACTCCCCCTCTCCAGAAGACCGTGACAGTCTCACTTTTCCCCTATTAGCTGTTAAGTATTCCCCTTTGTAGAGACCATGGCTGATTTCATCCACCTCCTGTCGATGAACATCTAGGCCATTTCCAGTCGTTCGCTTCCACAGGTAATGCTGCAACCGCTCTCAGTACCGAAAGCGGTGTGCTCCTGGGCAAACGCACGGGGAGAGGCAGAACTCCTGACTTGAGGAATAAGCACATTGGGTACTTTACGTTCTTGAAAGCTATCGCAAGCAGGCCCTCCAAAGAGAGCAGACACTTGACATTGGTAAAAGCAATGTACGAAAGTGTTTCATTGGCTCACTTGTTTGCTTTTCCTATTCCAAATCAATGTACGTTTGTGGTCACAAATAAAACAACACAATACAAAGATGTCGGTGTTTGTGTCTCTCTTCTTTTAAGGGTACCAGATCGGACATCTCCCTCTTACACCTCCTTCTCCTCCCCCTCTCCTTTGCAGTGTTAAAAGTGCCAACACCTGTCCTTCCACAGCTTTCTCCTTGCTCACACTAAACCCCGAGGACAGAGGATGTTTGCTCACTTGTATTAATACAATCAAATAACCAGATCCACCGAACTTGTCCCCCACTTCACAGTAGGCAAATCAGTATCATAATTGTGTTCTCCTATAGACACAAACACACCCATTCAGAGATCACCCTCCATAAATGGGATTAGAGCAGATATGCTGAGTGCCAAGTGTTGGAGATCTTTTCAGGGCCGTCTTGAGACCTCTTTTTCTCCTCCTTTCCCTTCTCTCCCCTCCCTTTCTTCTCCTGCAGCCTTACCCAAGCAACCCTGCTGGGCAGCCTTCCCTCTCCCTCAGGCTCACAGATCTGTTTTGAAATACACACCTATCCGCAGGTGTGAGGCTCCTTTGCAAAAATGGGAGGTTAGCACCCAACTCCATTCCTAATTTTTCTCACTCCATGTTAACGTCCCTCAGGGAAATCCTTCTAAATCTTTTTTTTTTTAATATTTTATTTATTTATTTATTTGACATAGAGAGAGAAGCAAGAGTGAGCACAGGCAGACAGAGTGGCAGGTAGAGGCAGAGGGAGAAGCAGGCTCCCTGCCAAGCAAGGAGCCCGATGTGGGACTCGATCCCAGGATGCTGGGATCATGACCTGAGCTGAAGGCAGCCGCTTAACCAACTGAGCCACCCAGGCGTCCCGCTTCTAAATCTTTTTTTTTTTTTTTTTAAGATTTTATTTATTTATTTGACAGAGAGATCACAAGCAGGCAGAGAGGCAGGCAGAGAGAGAGGAGGAAGCAGGCTCCCCTAGAGAGCAGAGAGCCCGATGCGGGGCTCAATCCCAGGACTCTGAGATCATGACCTGAGCCGAAGGCAGCGGCTTAACCCACTGAGCCACCCAGGCGCCCCCCGCTTCTAAATCTTTTAATGGCTCTGGAATATTTCCTGGCCGTGGGACTTTTGCTTTATTTCCAGCTGTTGTGGTGGTGGTGGGTTTTGTTTTGGTTTTGGCTTTTTTGGACATTATAAATAATTCCACAGTAAACATCTGGGGACATTTATCCTCTTCCTTTTTCATTCTTGCTGCTCACTCCCTGCTGGTTTCCTCGTGTGTTTTGCAACTTGCGCTTTTCTCTCAAATTCAACAAGAATCCTACAGACAGCCTGAGCAGGCTGGGTTGAAGGTATATCCCTCCGAAGAGGTAATGCTTTTGCTTCTGCCAGGTGTCCCAAAAAGACACCAGTCAGAATTAGCTTTTTTTTTTTTTTCCCTTGCAAAATACACACATTAAACTTACCATCTGAACCATTTTTAAGCGTGTAGTTCTGTAGTGTTAAGGACTTTCATACGGTTGTGCAACCAATCTCCAGGACTCTTCATCTTGTAAAACAGAAACTCTAGGTCTTTTAAACAACTCCCCATTTCCCCCTTGCCTCATCCCCTAGCAACCGCCACTACTTTCTGTCTCTATGGACTTTCCAGCCGGGAATAGCTTTCATGTTCATTTCCTGGCCTAGACACTCTAGGATCACATGAGTTGCATAGGTTGAATCCAAGATTCAAAAGAAGGCAGGAGTGTAGTCATACATTTCTCAGAAGAGGCCTTCCCCAACCAGGCCAGGTTAGAAGAGCTTCCTTCTCCTCTGCCTTTGAAGGTGAGTATATTTTTTTCTGGCCTAACTTTCACTGGAAGTTTAAACCCTGGAAAATCCCAGCTGTTTGTGGGAGTCACAGTTCTACGTCTCTGCTTCAGGTAGGTTCAAAACACTGTTCTTGTCCCTGTGGCTATTCAAACCCAAGTCCCTGCATTGTCCAGACCAGCAAAGGGCAGCCAAAGCAGCCTCACTCCCTCCCCAAAAAAAGGCTCTCAACTTCTTTTATGTCTCTTGCTCAAGGGCTATCCTATTTCCATGCAGCTCAGCTATGCATAAATGTGTTGACTGTTTCCCATCCTGTTTCTGGATGTTTTATAGTTTTCCCCACTAACTATCAAATCTTCCTTCTTGCTGGAAAGCAATCTCCCTTACATTTCTTTTTCTTTGTATAGGTTATTTTAGCCTTAACTTTGCATGGCTCCTTATTTTTCCAATGGAGCTAGAGGTCTGGCATTCACCAGGCATAGTCCCCTCTGGACATACAGGAAATGCCCCATGAAAACCAGAAGTATGAGGGGAAAAGAGCCAGAACTCTCTGTAAGGGATGGGGGGTGGACACACAGATGGTGCTGCCTCTGCTTCAAGGATGTTTGGGGCCCATAAAACTTATGTTTATAACATTGGCAAGGGTCCATAGGATGGAGCTGGGACTACCTTCAATGGATAAAGGGTTAACGGGACAGTAATAGTGGCTAATGTTAATCACTTTGTCCCTTAATTCCTACACACACACACACACACATACATACAACACCAGAGTTAGGAATTCTCACCCTCATATTAAAGATGAGGAAACCAAACTGATGGTTGGGAGAAAAGGTCGGGGGGATGGGGGAAACCGGTGAAGGGGATTAAGAGTGCATTTTCTTGATGAGCACTGAGTAATGTACAGAATTGCTGAATCACCATATTGTACACCTGAAACTGACAGAACACTGTATGTTAACTATATGGGATTAAAAACAAAAAAGGGGCGCCTGGGTGGCTCAGTGGGTTAAAGCCTCTGCCTCCAGCTCAGATCATGAACCCAGAGTCCTGGGATGGAGCCCCAAATAGGGCTCTCTGCTCAGCGGGGAGTCTGCTTCCTCCTCTCTCTCTGCCTGCTTCTCTGCCTACTTGTGATGTCCATCTGTCAAATAAATAAATAAAATCTTAAAAAAAAAAACAAAAAAAGATTTCACATGTGGAAAAAAAAGACAAGGTTTCATATGTAAATTCCCGTTACTATATTAAAATCTCCACCTATTAACCAAAAAAACAAAAAATACCCAAATGAGGAAAACAAAGCCCAGAAAGTTTGACAACGTGCCCAAGGTCACATGGTAGCACGTGGGAGAACAAGTATCAAATCTAAGTATGTTTGGCCCCAAAGCCCTTGCTGATAACTGTATGAGAGGGCAGCCTGCAAGCAAAAGGAAAAGACCACGTGCCCCCCCTCAGCAGCTTTCTGCCGCCAGAGGAACCTGCCTGTGCGGCCAAGAGAGGCCTGACTCAGGGGACAGAGCTGAAGGGTTGACCTGAGCACCC
Organism: Enhydra lutris kenyoni; assembly: GCF_002288905.1. NCBI lineage: Eukaryota > Metazoa > Chordata > Mammalia > Carnivora > Mustelidae > Enhydra > Enhydra lutris. The sequence continues at coordinate 9,930,986 of NW_019154114.1, forward strand.
TGACACTTCACAGTCACAACCCAGAGGCTGCATGAATGGCCTCAGCTGGTCACGGCAGGACACTCTGGCCGGAGCTCGGGCCGCTGGGCCTAGAGAGGAGCTATGCCTCTTCACCATGGATGGGTTGGCTTTCTGGGCTTCCTCAGAGGTTAGACAGTCTGTGGCCCTTGCCCTTTGGTCGCCCCTCATCCCTCCCTGTCTGGGCTTATACTGGGCTAGGAGCTCAGCTTTGTCTTCCCAGCTGGGCAACCGGCTGGTCAGGGGCACCCATGAATCCAGGGCCATCAGAAGTCTCCTCACAGGTGAGGGAAGACAGCCTCTCGACCCCCTGTCACCACCCCACAGGGGCTGGTAATGTTGAGATCCCAGTTAACAAGGAATCAGCCTCTGAACCAGCATAGACACACGGGGGACAGGAGAATGGAAGAGAGTAAGAGCTCAATCGTATCAGAGTGACTCAGGAAACTTCTGGACCCAATAGGTGCCCCATTAGGGGCCCTTCCCCTTCCTTCTCAGCACACCCCCTCTTCTCCCGGGATCCCTGTCTCCCAGAATTCCCCACTTCTCCCAGCATCCCTCATCTCTCCCAGAATCCCCCACTTCTCCCAGCATCCCCTCATCTCCCAGATCTTTCCCACATCACCTCACTTCTCCCAAATACATTCTCCCAGGTCCAATCCAGAAACAGCTATCAACAGATTCTCATGTCAGTCAGTACCAGCATTTCCATCAAGTAATGTTCTTTTCAAGTCTAACGCACAACAGATTGTAAAATGCACCAATATTTTATATCCCACTAAGAAACAGGGACAGGGAACTGTGCTGTCAAATTATGATATGCCATTGATCCTGATTTCAGAGATGTTAAAATGTGGGGAGTGGGGGGAAATGTGTATTTTATCATCTGTGGAATATGGTAACACTAAGAGCCTTGTTGTGCCTTAGTTGTCTTGCCAGAGGGTTACAGGATAGTTCCATGTGTACTGCCTCGCTGTGAATGGCTAGTATGCAGGGAACTGTATGCCCAGAGCCATCCTAGACTCTGGGAGTCTTTCCTTTTGGAAATCACAGTCTAGTAGGTGATCTTGGAGGTGGGTCCAAAGCACATCTACAAAACAGTTAAAGGCCAGTTTCTATAGTGTTAACAATAAATATAGTAAGTGTTTGGAGAAGGGACGGACTAGAGTTGGCCAGCTGGTCAGAGGAGACCTCATGCAAAGAAAAGGGGTAAACAAATTAAGCTACAAGATGAAGGACAGAGAAGGGGGATAAGAAAAGACTGAGAAGGGAGAAGTGGAGATAAAGTGAACAAGGCATGGAGAGGAGGCCCATGGCAGATACTCTGGAAGGCAGAGAAGGTTGTTTATCTGGAGCAAAGAAGCTGCACTGGGGTGTCATGGAATCTATACTGAATAGGCAAAGTCAAGGCCAGACTACAGATCATCTTCAGAGCCAGGCAGTTCTTGATGCGACCTGCAGCTGGGAGCCAGTGCAGATTCTTGAGCTGGGGAGTGACCTGATGAGCACATTAACTTAGGGACCACTGATTTGCAAGTTGAATTGGAGGCAAAAGCTGGAGTGATGAAGAAAGACAGCCTCTAGGGCGTGTCTAATGGAGCTCATGTGCCCAGAGGGGCTGGGGACAGTTCTCCTGGGCAGTTTGAGCCATGCCTAGATGGAAAGGCGTCCCAGGCCCTTTTAAGAACTGTCCCTTCAGGGCACTGGCCACCAGCCATTTGCCTGGTCTATTCAGGGGTGCAGCTGCATAAGGAACCATCCTACTCAGTAAAACTGGTGCCATTCAGAAGCAGAGGCCGCAGGACATAGTGCTCCCATTTGTGCAGAATGTAATTATCATGCTAAGTGAGTCCTTTCTGCCTCCAGGAATTGAAGATAAGAGGTACATATGTCTTTGATAAGAGATACATATGTCTGATACGTGTTCATTGATAAAATACTGCAGTCTTTCTGAATGGGCCCTACCTGACAATTTGTAGTTAAGAACCATAAAATCAGATGAACCCCATGAGAGAGTAACTCCTCTTTACAGGGTGGGCCCTCAGAATATCAAGTCGGAAATGGCCCAGAGCAGGGCCACTGGGAGAGGGGAGAGCCAGAGAACTACCCCAGGGCCAAACAGAGGGAAAGGGTCTGAGCTGCTTAAGTGAGGCCCCTACAAACCTATCAAGCTGGGGAGAAGAGCCGCTATTCTGAGGGCCCCTATCCTGGGAGCTAGGACCCGACAGAGGCAATGTAGTGTTACAGCAAAGATTTTGCTTCAGGGCCCATTTCCTCATGTGTAAAATGGGAATGAAATTTCAGCCAATGGCCATCTTGGTCAGTGAGGAGCTATTCTTACTACAGGTATGACAGACAATAGCCGGATGTAAATATTCTTTGCAGGGTGGGGAACGGGTAGAGGGCGGCATGCAGGGCATCCACTGGCCCCAGTGTCTGAGGCAGAGGTGGGAAATGGGAGGCCAGAGAGCCTAGTGCCAGGTCTAGGAAAGTTACCTCCAACCTGGCAGGGAGACCCAGTGGGGAAGCCAATTTGGCCGATAGTTGGCCACTCCGATACTCAGCCCTCAGCAGCCCACGGCTTCTCTTCAGCTCTCCATCACAGCCGGTCCTGAGCACACGGCCCCTTCTATGCCTCTGGGGATGCCCTGGCCATTCCCCTGACAATGTTGATCTCAGTATGGATAAATCCCTTTTCTCCTAGGGTCAGCCAAACAAGCGTAGGCTGGTCCTCAGAAGAATGTGTCTAAGCAGCTAGAGAGGAAATGAAATTAAGGAATTAAAATGCAGCCGTCTAGTAACAGGATTTCTAAGTCCTTATTCTGACAGGAATCTGGCCCCATACTGGGCTGCAGCCTCCTCTACCCATCTCCTCCCTTCCTCCTCATTGGTACCTATTTGCCTTGGCAAGAAGCCCTCCCTTCCAGAACCTGCTTCCTCTGGCCTAGAGCAGCATCAGCCCTGTGCCTAGCTCTTGGCAGGACCAGCCTCTCTGCTTAAGCTCTTGGACAATTCAGTTGGCCCCTGAGAGTCCTCCTTTGGCCCTCAGCCCTCGCACAGGGATAATAATACCCGCCTGGCAGGGTCCCTGTGGGGACCGGTGATATAGTTGGTGGCACCAACTACAGTGAATGTCGCCTACAGGAGAGCAGAAGCCCCTCTGGTTCTCCGCCCCATCTCCTGTGCTTGACCCACAGCAAATGCTCCTGGATGTTTGTTGAATTTGTAATAAACATTAACAGGAGCTTGAGTATATACATACCATCTCTAGAAGGATCCACAAGAACCTAGCATCAGTGAATGTCTTTGGATAGTTGAAAATAGAGACCCATAGGATACAGAGAAGAAACTACTTTTCACTGTAAATCAATCTGTATCTTTTTTTTTTTTCTGTGCACATGTATTACCTGTTTGAAATTAAAACCACAATACCATTTATGTTAGGACCAAAACAATGAAACACTTTGGTATAAATCTATCAAAATATGTAGAAGATCTATATAAGGAAAACTATAAAACTCTGATGGAAATCAAGGAACACCTAAACAAATGACTGGAGATTCCATGTCAGGGACAGAAAGACACAGTAATTTTTAAGATGTTTGCCATCTCAATCAAATCCCACAGGGTTATTTTTGTGGATATCTACACACTGATTCTAACGTTCATGTAGAGAGTCAGAAGACCCAATATTGAAGAACAAACCTGGAGGGCTAATGCTACCTGATTTCAAGACTTAGTACAAAGGTGTGCTAATCAAGACAGTGAGGTATTGGCAGAGGAAGAGACAAATAGATCAATGGAACAGAATACAAGCCCAGAAACAGACCCACCTCTGAAAGCAAACATTCATAAGTTAAAATGTAATCTAAGAAAACCTAAAAGGTATAAAATAAAATGCATTCAGCCCATGCATTTGCAAGCCCAGAATTTAAGATCCTGAACCAACCTCAGTTTCCTTCTCTGGGGTCAAGAGTCAAGCTTTATAGAGCTGGGTTAACGGCTAAGTTGTCACTGCAGTATGACAGTCAAAAAGTACATTGCCTATGTTATTTCCAGGGAAAAGGAGAGGAGTGGCCTCGCGGCCAGGAGGGGATCCAAGGCAGAGAGGAACCCTTGGCAGAGGTGTCGCTCAAGGAAGGTTTCCCAACTGTGGATACATGCTGGAAAGTACCTGGCCCCAGCCCAGCCTCCACCAGGCCAGCTAGTCAGCCGGCCTCTGTGAATCACAGTTTCACTGGGGCCTGGGACAGCTCCTCCAAGAAGGCAGGCAGGAGGGCTACAAAGACCACAGTCGAGTGTGGTGGAGGTGGGAGGGTACCTGGAGGGCAAGACCAGGCCAAAAGGACCACCATCCTGTCCTGGTGTGTCCCTTCCCCTGTAGGATGTTGGGAAGCCCCTGATCACCTTTTTCATCCTTAAAATAACACACCCAAGACTCACTCCCAGGGTGGCAGTGGGGAGAAAGCTTAAATGTAGTTTTTCTACCAACCAGTAGGTGGAACGAATATTGCTGTCAGACCAGCCACGGACACGGAGCCTCAAAGGCAGCAGCAGAGACAGGGAAGAAGCTGGATTTCTAAACACATGGTTTAACTTCTCCAATCCTCACTCTCCTCATTTCGACTAGGGGGAATAACACACCCCTTTATCTCCCAGCTTCTGTATGAATTAGCAACCTGCCTGGCACTGAGATGTCCCTAATTGAGAGCTCCATGTGCCTTTATAAGGTATGAATGCCACCCCAGCAAACTGAGTCATTCTAGATAAACCACCATCCCAGCCAGGGCTTCCTCTGTAATCCTGCTCAGCCCTGAGGACAAAGGAAGCCACCACATTGCCACCATGAGAGATAGTATTTATTGCCTTGCAGGTACTAAACTGGGAACTTGGGACCATCTGAATCATGTGGACAAGGTCTTGGCACCCAGACAGCGAGGTTGGAAAAAAAAAACACTGTTGCAAAAAAGCAAAATGTACTCAGCTATGGGAAAGACTTAAAGGCCTGGAAGAGAGTTTTTAAGGAGGGCCCCATTTAATGGAAGAAGGGGGGCACTAAGCAACAGAGAGCTTGGCTCCCAATCAAAGCCAATGTTGTCTGCAATTTTATCCTTGGACCCTGGGGACACAAGCAGGCTGGGCCTGGCTCCACAAAGCCACCAGCCGGAGGGAGGGGGACAGCACCGGTTACCTGGCAAGCAGAGGTGGCCGCAGCTGAATCTACACCTGTGAGAATGTCAAGAGCCTGGGAACTGTCAGCCAGGCACAGCTGGGTAGGAAGCAGCCAACTTTTTGGCAGGTGGATTTTGGAGATTTTCACTCAATATAAAGGGCTAGAGCCAGATGTCTAGGTTGACATCACAGTTCTCCATCTATTTGGCAGTCTTGAACCAGTGACTTGAACCTTGGGCCTCAGTTCCCAGCTGTAAAATGGGGCTAGGGGAGCACCAGCTGCACAGCGTTGTAATAAGGATTTGAGACGAAGCATGTTCTGCACTGAACATAGTGCTCGCCTGAGGTAAATGACAGCAGCCCTTATTACTGTCAGGGGAGGTCTGCAAGCCTTCCCACCTGCCTGCCCCGTCCCTCCCTCTGACTTGGGTCCCACCTTCACATAGGCCTGTTATGTGTAACTTTCTGGACTGGATCACATCAGAGAGGCACAGAGCCTTGGAGGGCCCCCGCCAAGCCCACCGCCCCGTGCAGGAGTCTCCTCCACGGCTGGCCGAGTCTCCTTCCATGGCTCTAGGAGTGGGCGGCGCTCCACATGCGGATGGCTCTGATCGCAAGTCCTCTAGGTGGAGCTGCAAACTGGCTTACCGTGGGAGTGATTTTCCCGCCAGGGACTTTCCAGTGTCCGGAATCCACCCATCCCACAAACACTAGGATCACCCTGAGCAGGGTCCTAGGAAGTCCTCCAGAAAGTCCCCCTGCACCCCACACTGAGCACCTCTTGCAGAATGGCACTCCCCATGAGGACACACACACACACACACACACCAACACCTAGATCCACAAGGCACAAAGTCTAGGATGTCCCCAGACCTAACACCAACAATAAATAGTTCACACGCACTGCCTCACGAAATCCCTGTGAGGCATGTTCTGTTTTCTCCCCCAGTTTAAAAAATTGTGGTAAAATACAGAGAACAGAAAACCTGAACCACTTCTAAGTGTCCAGTGCAGTGGTATTAAGCACATTCCCACTGCCTGTGCAGCCATCACTAAACTCCATCTCCAGAACTCTCCTCATCTTGCAAAACTGAAACTCTATACCCATGAAATAATAACCTCTCCAGTTCCTAGCAACCACCACTCTATTTTCTGTTTCCATAATCGGGACAACATGAAGCACCTCATATAAGTGGAATCATACAGGATCGTCTTTGTCTGGCTTAGTTCACTGAGCATACCATCCTCCAAGTTCATCCATGTCGGAGCCTGTATCAGAATTTCCTTCCATTTTAAGGTTGAGTAATATTCCATGGCATGTGTTTACTACCTAAACTTATCCGTTCATCTGTGGATGGACACTTGAGTTGCTTCTACCTTTTGGCTGTTGTAAACAAGGCTGCTTTATTATAAACACAGGTGTACTCTTTTCAAGACCCTGCTTTCAATTATTTGGGGTATGTACCCAGGAGTGGCATTGCTGGATCATATGATAGTTTTATTTTCTAATTTTTTGAGGCACTACCAAACTGTTTTTCATAGCATCTGTACCATCTAACAACCCCACTGACAGCACACAAGGGTTCCAATTTTTCTGCACCCCTGCCCACCCTTGTAATTTTTTGTTTTTGTTTTTTAATAGTAGCAATCCTAAAACATACGCAACCTATAGGGAAAGCCTATTTTTTTTATCCCTACTTCACAGCAGAGGAAAGCAGGACTGGAGAGGCACTGTGACCTGCTCAAGGTCCCACAGGCAGCTCATTTCAGAACTGGGATTCAAGCTCAGGGCTGTCTGCAACTGTCTGGTACTCTCAACAGCCCCTATCCCCGCAAGTGCTTGCTGTCCAACTCGTCAGTGACCTCCCTAGGGTCTCCAATGTCCTCAGAGCTCCGTTCAGGGCCTGGCTAGGGAGGAAGACCTCCCCACCCCCAAAACCCCTGCCCCCTGGATCTCCCAGACCCAGGCAATCCTGAAATTAGCATCCAACAAAGGCGTGACCCTGCACACAACCCACAGAGTCTTTGGCCTGGAGGCCTCTTCAGGGGGCCTCCTTCTTGGCCTGTCTGCCTAGCAACAGAGTGGGATTCAAGGCTGCCTCCGCAGCATCTAGAGGGAAGTGCGGGAGGGGAGGTGCTAGAGGGGCTGGAGGGGCGCCCACGCAGCTCTAGGATTGAGGATTCCGGTTTCTTCAGTGCAGGGAGGCCCACACCAGAGTGGCTGGAGGGAGGGGTAGGGCTGCTGAGAAGGGCCAGGACAGGTCTGCGAGGTTACTCACAGGCATGCAGACGCAGAGCCGGTGCGTCCCTGGCCCTGCAGCGTCCCACCTGCACGACCGTGGACAAGCTAGGATTCCCTACCTCTCCATTTCTTCATCTGCAAAATCGGGAAGACAGTCAAAGCTTGCCGGGAGCTGCGGGTACGGAATGAGCACTAGATCCACAATGCCAGGCCAAAGACTGAGCCTGACTGCGGGGGCACCACCGCTGCTTTCCCTGCTCTTGCGTGTCCCACCGTTACCCCACAGTGCCCTGCTCTCCACCAGTGGGGGATGGTAGAGCCTTAGATTAAGAGTCCACCCTCCCAGGTGACTCCTTTTAGGAGTAACACGTTTGAATGTGTTAGTGCTGGTCGGCTTCTTAGAAAAAAACAAATGAATAGGGCACACCTGGCTGGCTCAGTCCAAGGGGCATGCAACTCTTGCTCTCACAGGGTTGTAAACTTAAACTCCAAGTTGAGTGTAGAGGTTATTTAAATAAATAAATAAAACAAAACAAAACAAAAGTAACAATAATACCTCCAGACAAAGACATGGTCGCAAAGATGTTTGCTGCTGTGTTATTTGTAACAATGATAATTTGGTAGCACCCTGAATTTCATCCAAGGGGACTAGCTGAGCTAGCATCTTACCATGAAATAGGATAGTATATGATCACTATAAAGGAAACTGGAGCTCTGTATTTATTGGCATTTATTGGCATTTCCATGGCAATAAATGTTGAGTGGGGAGAAAACATGGGTTTTGAAGTAGGTCATGTATAGACGATCCCACAGAACACAGATCTGCTTGTGTGTGTATAGACTACAGGTGCTCCAATGGTTTCCTGATCGCTCAATAGCATCACCTAAGAGCATGTTAAAAATATAGAATCTTGGGCTCCATGCTGGGCATGGAGCTTACTAGAAAGAAGAAAGAAAAGAAAAGAAAAGAAAAGAAAAGAAAAGAAAGAAAGAAAGAAAGAAAGAAAGAAAGAAAGGAGGGAAGGAAGGAGGGAAGGAAGGAAGGAAAGAAGGAAGGAAGAAAGAAAGAAAGAAAGAAAGAAAGAAAGAAAGAAAGAAAGAAAGAAAGAAAGAAAGAAAGAAAGAAAGAAAGAAAGAAAGAAAGAAAGAAAGAAAGAAAGAAAGAAAAAGAACGAACGGACGGGGGGGAAAAAAAGAACTATAGCAACTTGTGCCTACCTCAGGCCTCTGGAATCAGAATTTAACAAAACGCTCAGGTGATTCCTGTGTAGGTTACAGTTTGAGAAGCAATGAAGTAAGGCAGTGTCTGGAGAGCTGCCCAATAAAGTATCATTAGGGGTGTTACCTTTGGGGGAGTGAGGGTGTGGGATTAGGATTTTCTTTTCTTCCTCTGCTTTTCTGAATTGTTAGTATTTTTTCTAATAAGCACATGTCATAAAAACAATAAAGCCTTTAAAATGCTTGCAAAGACGTAAGATCCCGGTTCCCGGGTGGCTCTGTTGGTTAAGTGTCCAACTCTTGGTTTTGGCTCAGGTCATGATCTCACGGTGGTGGGATTGAGCCCAGCATCGGGCTTTGCACTCAGTGCATAGTCTGCTTCAGATTCTCTCTGAAAAAAATAATAAGGGGGCGCCTGGGTGGCTCAGTGGGTTAAAGCCTCGGCCTTCAGCTCAGGTCATGATCTCAGGGTCCTGGGATCGAGCCCTGCATCAGGCTCTTTACTCAGCAGGGAGCCTGCTTCCCTTCCTCTCTCTCTCTGCCTGCCTCTCTGCCTGCTTGTGATCTCTGTCTATCAAATGAATAAATAAAATCTTTAAGAAAAAAAAAAATAAGGGACCCCTGGGTGGTTCATTTGGTTGGGCCGCTGCCTTCTGCTCGGGTCATGATCCCGGAGCCCTGGGATCGAGTCCCGCATCGGGCTCCTTGCTCATCAGGGAGCCTGCTTCTGTCCCCACCTCTGCCTGCCACTCTGCCTGCTTATGCGTACACGCGCTCTCTTTCTCTCTCTCTCTGACAAATAAATAAATGAAATCTTTAAAAAATAAAAAAAATTAAAAAAATAAGATCCCAAACTATAAAATTCACATAGGAGAAAACACAAGTAAAAAAACTTAGTTAACACTGGATTTAGCAATTATTTCTTAGCTAGAACACCAAAGCAAGGACAACAAAAGCAAAAATAGATAAATGGGACTACACCAAAATTGAAAAAACTTCTGTGCATCAAAGGACACAATCAACAGAGTGAAAGGCAACCTATGGAAGAAAATATCCACAAATGTAAGGGTTAATATCCCGGATATATAAAAACTCCTACAATTCAACAACAAAAAATCCAATAACCTGACTGGGGAAAAAAATACACAAAGGACATAAATAGATAGCTCACCAAAGATATATAAATGGCCAACAGGTATACAAAAAGATGATCAGCATCACTAGTCACTAGGGAAATGCAAATCAAAACCACAATGAACTACCTTCCCACATCCATTAAGATGATCATTATCAAAAAGGCAGACAACAACAAGTGTTGGTAAGGATGTGGAAAAACTGGAAGTTCTCCAGGCATGGTCACTGGCCCTTCCTGGCTGGAATGCACAGACAGAACTCTCCAGGCAGCCCCTGGGAAACTCTGGAGGCAGGTTCCCAGGCTAAATGCAGCTCAGATCCCAGCGGACATCATCTCCTACTCATGGGACAGGGCCCTCTCATGTTAAGTGTGTAAGACAGAGTCCACAATTCCCCTGGGGTTGCTACAGGCCTGGAGACCACCGTTCTCAGACCTCCATGGAGTCTCCCAGCATTAAAGGGCCAGATTGCCCATTTCAGACAAAATGCCTCTATCAAGACCGAGTCAGGTACTGCCACCAGACAGTACTGCCTTGGGGAGGGGGGGTGGAGGTGAGGGGAACTTCAGCTTCCAAAGACATTTTGCAGATCCCCAGAAGAAAGAGCTATAGGAAGCCTATCTGCATTGAACTCTCAACTGAGGCAGAAGAGGGGACCCACCCACTCTGGTGGTGAGCTGGGATCAGAACCCAGAACCCAGCACCCCAACTTCCAGGCCAGGCTCTCCCACACTGAGCCTATCCTGTGCATTTATTTAGTTGGGGTACCATTAAAGCCCCTGAGATGGGGTAGAAGGCTGGGTGCATTTCAGGCTTCCAACACCATCCCCCAAAGCCTCCAGAACAGGTATCCCCAATCCCACTTAAATCTCCACATCCTTAAGATAAAGTATGCATTCGCACTAGACTTATCGACATCCTTCAAAATTTGGTCCCCGCTGACTCCTCTCACTTCATACCCCACTCTTCCAGCCTTGCAGCCTCCTGAACTTCCCAACTTCCCCAAACTCTGCTTTCTCCCACTTCTGCTTAATAGCCTGTTCTTCCTTCGCAAGCAGGGAGCTGTCCCGGAGCCCCCACGCTGCTCAGTCACCGTCTCCTCTGCTCCTGTGAGATGGGCTGTGTGCCTATATCAAGAGCATGGAATCTGTCTTCTGCGTCTCGCCTGTTTCCAGCACCATGGCCAGCCAGCCCAGTAAATGATTATTGACCAAGAAAACAAACGCATGTGAGTTTTCGGCCTGTCTTTTTTTTTTTTTTTTTTAAGATTTTATTTATTTGACAGAGAGAGATCACAAGTGGGCAGAGAGGCAAGCAGAGAGAGAGAGAGGAGGAAGCAGGCTCCCCGCAGAGCAGAGAGCCCGATACAGGACTCGATCCCAGGACCCCGAGATCATGACCCGAGCCGAAGGCAGAGGCCTAACCACTGAGCCACCCAGGTGCCCCTCGGCCTGTCTTTTATGGCTAATTCTGGTATCTTCCTAAAGGCTCTGGAGCTTGGCCTTGACCTTCCACAGTAATGGGTCCCTATGTGTCAAATGCTTTACCCATGTTATTGCATGTAATTCTATGGCATAGGCATTAACTTCCATTTTATTGAGGAAGAAATCCATGCTTAGAGAAGTCTAATGGGGGGCGCCTGGGTGGCTCAGTGGGTTAAGCCTCTGCCTTCGGCTCAGGTCATAATCTCAGGGTCTTGGGATTGAGTCCCGCATCAGGCTCTCTGTGGGGAGCCTGCTTCCTCCTCTCTCTCCGCCTGCCTCTCTGACTACTTGTGATCTCTGTCTGTCAAATAAATAAGTAAAATCTTTAAAAAAAAAAAGAAAAAAAGAGAGAGAGAAGTCTAATGACCGACTGCCCACAGCCAGGATTGGAACCCGGCCTGACCAGCCTGTGCTTATTCCACTGCACCTCATAGATGGCCTCCCAGGAACTTGCTAGAGTGGAATAACAGGTGTGCCTGGGGAATTCTCCACTCTGTCCAGGGATCCCTTAAACTGCACTTTAACCCAGGAGGCTGAGAGATGGAAGGGTGACATCTTGATCAGACGGCAGAAGTCAAGAGTCTGGGAAACCTTCAGAAATAAAGAGGCTGACAGCTGACCTGCTGTCCTCCCCATACCGAGCGCTCCAGCCATAGTACAGATAGGGGCCTAAGTGAAAAAAGAAATCCTCTGTCAGGGGAGAAGCCTTTCACTCCAGTTATAATGGGGCTGGAAAAGAAGAGTCAAGGAGTCAAAAAGATGCCCTTGGGATGACCTTCTCAGTTCCGCCCAACTGGTAAAATGACCCAGAGAGAGCGGCAGGCTTGAAGAGCCTACCAGGGGTGCTTTAAGTCCCAGACTTTGTACCAAGCGCTTTACAAATCTTCTATCACTTATTAAATTTTTATAATCTCTATTCTGCAGATGAACTAACTGAGGTACAATTATTAAGTGAGAGTTCAAGGTCAAGAGGTTATGCATACAAACCCAGGCTTGCCTGCCTTCAAAGGTCATTGTCTTAACCACCACGCAAACTGCCTCCTTCCTGAAAAATCCTCAGAGAAAACAAGTTCCTTACCCACCCCCTCATACCATCATGGTTCTGAAAATTAGGAATTAGTCACATAATTGAGTGAGTTCATCCCATGTGTATCATGAACTATAAAAATGTTCTTGCCCTATGCCCCAAGTGTTCATTCCTTCTAGATGGAAAATAAACACCAAGCAGAGGGGGAAAAGTTTTTAAAAACTTTGAAGAAGTTATTTTCAGTGTTGTCTATAAAAGCCAGATTACTAACTGCAAAACACCTGGAAGCAACCCGGCTTCCCAACTGAGGGGCAAAGGCTGCGTGTGCTGGGATGGACTTGTTAATGTGGTGGACAGCACATAAACCTTGAGTATGTATGACCTATCGTAGTTGGGTTGTGTGCATTTACAAATGTCAAGTGTAAAAGTAGAACTCATTTTAATTTCAGAATACCATCTGAATGAGGCAGGCTCACCTATGCCATTTTCTTTCCCCCCTTTTTAAAGAACTCCAAGTCAATTAATTTTTGATAAGGTAATTCAAGCATGTGATAACTCATTCACAGAGTACTTAAAGATCTCAAGACCTAAAGCACTATGCAGTGAACCCACAACAATCGTTTAAAAATGTGGGTTTGATGATTTACAAAACCCAGAAGAGAACACGGGAAAGTAACTTGCTTTATGGTTATTTGGATCTGCCTTTTTCCCTGCAAGGCTGAAGAAACACGTAGAGAATTCACAACATTTCTGAGACATAGTGCAGAGCTGCTTGGTCGGGGGTGGGGGGGTGGGGCTGTCTTTTTCAATTCTTGCTCAAATCCCTCTTGCTGTGATCTGCAAAAGCGGCAGCTAAGTTGAGGTGAAGTCTGGAAAAGGAAACCATATGAGAAAAAAAATGCCTTCTTACCTGTTCACCCAGGAGGATGTGGTTTTCTAGGGCTTTGCTGAGGATTTCAATGGACTCCAGGACTGGAGCAGGTGCCCAGGAGCTGGGGGCAGTGGGTGCCAGGTGGGAGAGGCTGCGGCTTCCCTTAGCCTGCAATCCAGGCTTCCTGACTGATGAGAAAGGCGGGGGAAAGCAGGCCACTGCAGCTCCCGATTCAGAAACTGAAGCCAGCAAGGGCGGGGCAGGGCCACGTGTCCCCAGCCTGCCTTGGGAGTGCGGGTAGGAGGGGGCCACAAACCCAGACGATCAGCCAGAAACTGTTTCCTGGCTCAGAGTGCCTGGCAAGTTAATGGCAACTGTCCCCCAGAGTAGGATTTTGGCTCCCAGGCAGGTTGGGCCATTTTAAGGAGATACCCTAGCTCCTCTCCAAAACACATTTACTCTGGCAAAAAAATTCTCCTTACAAAAGTTAATAAAACTGGATGATGTGGAAATGACTGCAGTGCATGTGTACACAGAGGGACAGATGGAGAAAAGGCCTTTGATAAATATCACCACTGCTGAGGACCAATCCATTACCCAGTGTACAGAGACAGACAGACATGAGCCCAGAGAGATGAAGCCCAGGACTTCCTGACATGACTTCTGGTGTAACTCGTGATAGGACACATAGCACAGGGAGTTCCTGAGGACACAGAAATGAGGCCCTTTGCTGAGCCTCACCTCTGAGAATAAGGGCACTTTCACTTTGCCTGGGTTGGATCAAATGCTGAGAATGGTTCTGCCCAGCAGAGTTCCATGGGCACCACGGGGAAGCTCCTCCCCCACCTAGTTTTCACAGCAAGCTCTATGTATCTGGAGATGTTAGGGGTGGGCCAAGCCCCCAAAGGATCCTTTAGCCCTTCCTCCAGAGGACGTTACCAGCAGGGATCAGGGGACAGGGGAAGGGCTGTGTTCAAAGCATCAAACTATTCAAGACAGTAATTTCCAGCTCCCATTTCTCTGAAAGAGAGCACAAAATTTTTATTAAAGGACCCCTTAATAACATCTAGAATTCCAGAACACCTAGTTTGAAAAATGCTAGCCTAGATGTTAACATGTCTTATTCTGAATGCCAACATCTAGCACAAATGGTTGTTTAAGAAATGATTTCTTGGGGCGCCTGGGTGGCTCAGTCATTAAGCATCTCCCTTCAGCTCAGATCATGATCCAGGGTCCTGGGATCGAGCCCTGTATCGGGCTCCCTGCTCGGTGGGACACCTGCTTCTCCCTCTCCTACTCCCCCCAACTTGTGTTCCCTCTCTCACTGTGTCTCTGTCAAACAAATAAAAATCTTAAAAAAAAAAAAAATCAGTTTAAAAAAAAATGATTTCTCAGTTGGGTTGACAAAATTGGATTCCTGGTTTGGCCCTGAACTTCCAACAGGACAAGGCCCTAACTGGAATGTACTTGGCTAACTCTCCACCCCTATCCCCCAGGCTGTGCCTACACCAGCCACACCCTCCCAATCTACAAGGCCTTGGCAGAGACAGTCAGGGGCCTGGAGGGAGGGTAGCAGAGTGGAACCCTAGGAGCTCATGGGAGCCTCACAGAAGCCAGAAAACTCCACTGTGCCCTCTGGTACCCCTCGCTTGAAATGTCCCTTCCGTTCGAAGCCTTGCACATAGGACTGCAGTTCAAGATGGAGATGGCTCTAGACATCCCTGGGTTCCAGACCCAAGTTCAGTGGCCGTGCCTCCTCATCCCCTGGAGGCTGGGCAACAGCAATTTGCTATTATCGTGACCCCTGAAGGTTGGTTTCCACTTTATAGACAGGAAACTGAGACCATGTTTAGAGACTGGTGAACCCAGGTCGTCGGACTCTATGTTCAAGGCTCTTTCTATGGCCTTCACTCCAACTTGGCATTTGAGACAGGATTTTGACTGTTTTCCGTGGTAAAGTGGCCTTTCTCCAGCTGCAGCATCAGCTCAGTAAAGGCAAGAGATTCTCCAGACTGCTTTGTTAACAACACTAGGCTCTAATAATCCACAGTAAATGTTGATACTTCTCATGACCATCATGTCACTAGCCTATACACATCTATTCATGGCCCCAAATTATTAAATGTGTGAAGACCCTAAATGAACTAATGCAAAGCATCTCACATTCCCTGAGATTTTGTTTGCTGTCAGAGAAGGCAAGTTCTGCTGGGTAAGCCCGTGAATGAAAATGTGAAGGCTCTAGAAGGCAGAGGTGAGGTACTGAGATGGGTTTGCCTTTGGGCTTACAAAAAAACCCACTGAGGGGGCGCCTGGGTGGCTCAGTGGGTTAAAGCCTTTGCCTTCAGCTCAGGTCATGATCCCAGGGTCCTGGGATCGAGCCCCACTTCGGGTTCTCTGCTCAGCGGGGAGCCTGCTTCGCCCCCCCACTCTCTGCCTACTTGTGATCTCTGTCAAATAAATAAATAAAATCTTAAAAAAAAAAAAAACCCACTGGGTATTGGCTTCTAAATTTGGGGGATGAAGGTGGGGGTGGGTGGTGCTGACAGGCCTGGAGCTACCTCCAGTTGAGTCTCCCACCTTTTTGCCCCCAAACTGGAATTTACAACCTTGGTCTATTTATTTATTTGGCTTCATTTTGAATAATAAACACTGTCCCCTCATTCCCTACCCAACCTAATGATTTCTAAGTCTGATGACCACCAGACTGTGAACTATACATATGCCCAGACACCAGCAGAGATTAAGAGTAATCTGGGGACAAAATGCAGCAATCTTTTCTGACAAACAGATGATCCTAATGTCCAGTTAAGAGTTAAAAACCACTGGGGGCGCCTGGGTGGCTCAGTGGGTTAAAGCCTCTGCCTTCGGCTCAGGTCATGATCTCAGGGTCCTGGGATCGAGCCCCACGTCAGGATCTCTGCTCAGTGGGGTGCCTGCTTCCATTCCCCCCACTACCCACCTGCCTCTCTCCCTACTTGTGATCTCTGTCAAATAAATAAATAAAATCTTAAAATAAAAAAAAAAAAGTTAAAAACCACTGCATGCTGCAACAGATTTCTTTCTCTTTCTGGACTGAAAACTTCTGGGTACCCACCATCCACCTCTTTTTTCAGATTCAGGCTCTTCTGATTTTTCCCAGAAGTCACAAGGCTGTGCCTGTTTTAACTGAGGAGACGAAGAGACGTGGCTCTTCAGAAACTTGCCGCCAGGCTCCCTAGCAAACTCACCAGAACTGCTAGGTTATAAAAACTGTCCTTCAACTTTTGGGTGCAGAGCAGACCTGCAAGGAGATGGCATGTAGTAGGTGCTTAGTAAATACTGGTGGAATAAATGAATTTGTCAGCATCCTCTAGTGGGTTGGTAATGTCTTCTGAGGTTGGTTTTCAAGCTTCTATAGGAATAGTTGGCTAGGCCGGTGCAGACGGTGGAGGGGACTCATCTGACTGCTGTGTAGTGTGTATCTGCTGATTTCAGTTTGCTCAACTTCACACAAGCCCCACACACCAGGCTAACAGATCCCCAAATGTAGTAGCCACTGACCCCAGTTGTTTAATGACTCCCTACCACGTACCCAAGATTAAGCCCAATGGCCCCCACACTTATTTTTGTGCACAAGGTTTGATTTCAGCAGCAGAGATGGTTCTTCTGAGGTCTTCTTTTTTTTTTTTTAAAGATTTTATTTATTTGGCACAGAGAGAGAGAGATCACAAGGAGGCAGAGAGGCAGGCAGAGAGAGAGAGGGGGAAGCAGGCTCCCCACTGAGCAGAGAGCCGGATGTGGGGCTTGATCCCTGGACCCTGAGACCACGACCTGAACAGAAGGCAGAGGCTTAACCCACTGAGCCACCCAGGTGCCCCTTCTGAGGTCTTGATATAGCCCTTGAATGTGTTTTAAAGGTACAATAGACAAAATACCCACATATAATATACCATATGCACGTGAGCAGGTAGATGACTCAGGCAAACACATGTCATTTCTTTTTTGAACAGAAACAGAATTCAGGATTTTTTTTTTTAAAAATCGGAAGCCGGGTTGATCTCATCTGAAGAATGTTCCCAACGTTTCTGGCTTCCCACTAATGAGAAACTCAAGAGAGACTGCATCACAGGAGCAGCACACATTCTGAAGACCAGTGCTCTTCTCCCCATGACAGGAGTGAACTCCAAGTGCCTTTCCCAGCCACAGCAGTCTTGCTAGCAATACATTAAAAAAAAAAAAACTAAGAAAAGCAACATTCCATCCATAGTCCAACTTGGCCCCCAACCCCACCCCAGGAATGCTATTCTTGGCAAGAGATCTTCCAGAGGAAACAGCATCTGCAGAACCTCTAACTGTGAGGTCAGGGAAAGATGAGGCAGCTGAAAACTTTTCAGTTCTTTCTTAGATCCAAGTTACAGGGAACTAACAGAGCAGCAGGATGGGAGCAATCCTAGTAACTCAGGGCAAATGCCTCAGTCTTGACATTTTTCATTTCTGAGTTCCATGGAAGACTCTGATGTGTTCTGTAAGTCTACAGAGTTCCCCATTTACCTGGCTGCTCAGTTAAACCAAAGGAGTTCATTAGTCCCCCTAACACCTACATAGATGGGATCTGTAACTTAGTCTCATCGTACCATCAAGTTTTATTAATCACATTTTGTAGCTTCTGGGACAACAGCTATGAACTAGACAAAATTCCTGAGCTCAACATATTCAAGCCTAATTCCCTGTGCCTGTGCTCCAGAAATTCTACTTGCAGACCACAAGCAAATTTATGGACAAACAGATGAAGGAAGCTCAATGGCGACAATTCCTGGATATGACACCTTAAGCACGGGCAACAAAATAAAAAATAAACAAGTGGGACTACATCAAATGAAAAAGCTTCTACACAAAAAGAAAAATCAACAAAGTGAGATGACAGCCAACAGAATGGGAAAAATTATTTGCAAACTAAGTATCTAGATAAGGGGTTAACATCCAAAATACATAAAGAACTCATACAACTCAATAGCAAATAATCCCATAAAAAAATGGGCAAAGGGGAACACTAATTCAAAAAGATACATGCACTCTTATATTTATTGCAGCATTATTTACAGTAACCAAGATACAGAAGTTGTTTAAGCGTCCATCAATGAAGATGTGTATATATATTATGGAATATTACTCAGCCATAAACAAGAATAAAATCCTGCCCTAGGCAATGACAAACAGAGCGAGAGTATAATGCTAAGTGAAGTAAGTCAGTCAGAGAAAGACAAATCAGTATTCTTCCATTCATATGTTGAATTTAAGAAACAAAGGAAAAAGAGACCAAAAAAAAAAAAGACTCTTAAAAACAAAGAACAAACTGGTGGTTGCCAGAGGGGAGAGATTGTGAGGAGTGGTGAAACAGAGAATCAAGAGCACACTTATCCTTTTTTTTCCTTTATGATTTTATTTATTTATTTGAGAGAAAGAGAGTACATGCACTCAGGCATAGGGGGAGGGAGAGGGAGAGAATCTCAAACATGTGGGGCTTGATCTCACGACCTAGGATCATGACCTGAGCCAAAACCAAGAGTCGGACGCTTAATGGACTGATCCACCCAGGCGCCCCTAGAGTACACTTATCTTGATGAGCACTGAGTAATGTGTAGAATTTCTGAATCATGTTGCAGATCTGACACTATTAACACTGTTAATTATATTTCTATTTTTAAAAAAAACAGGCAAAGGAACTTAACAGACATTTCTCCAATGCAGATACACAAAAATAAACTCAAAATGGATGAAAGACCTAAATGTGAGACCTGAAACCATAAAAATCCTGAGGTAACAGGCAGTAATATCTGACATTGGCCATGCCAACATTTGCCTAGACAGGTCTCCTGAGGAAAGAGAAATAAAAGCAAAAATAAACCACTGGGACTACATCAAAATAAAAAGCTTTTGCACAACAAATGAAACAATCAACATAACTAAAAGGCAATCTACTGAATGGGAGAAGATGCTTGGCAAATGACATATTTGATAAATGATCAGTATCCAAAATATAAAGAACTGACATAACTCAACACCCAAAAAACAAATAATCCCATTAAAGAATGGGCAGAAGACATGAACAGACCTTTCTCCAAAGACGGCCAACAGGCACATGAAAAGATGCTCAATATCATTCATCATCAGGGAAATGCAAATCAAAACCACAATAAGGTCATCACCTCACATCTGTCAGAATGGCTAAAATCAAAAACAAGAAACAAGTGTTAAGTGTTGGTGAGGATGTGGAGAAAAAGGAACCCTCATGCAGCGCTGGTGAGGATGCAAACTGGTGCAGCCACGCTGGAAACAGTATGATGGTTCCTCAAAAGGTTAAAAATAGAATTACCCTACTATCCAATAATTGCACTACCGGGTTTTCACCCCCAAAATACAAAAGCACTAATCAAAGGGATACATGCACCCCTATGTTTATAGCAGCTTATTTACAATCACCAAATTATGGAAGCAACCCAAGTGTCCATCAAGAGATGAGTAGATAAAGATGTGGCACGTAAACACACACACACACACACACACACACACACACACACAGAGCCATAAAAAAAGAACTGCAGTCTTGCCATTTGCAATGACACTGATGCGGCTATAAAGTAAAATGCTAAGTGAAATTAAGTCAGTGAGAAAGAAATACTGTATTATCTCACTCATATGTAGAACTCAAGAAACAAATGAGGAAAGGGAGAAAAAAAAGAGACAAACCAAAAAACACTCTTTAACTATAGAAAACAAATGGATGGTTATCACAAGGGAGATGAGTGGGGGGATGGGGAAATAGCTATGGGGATTAAAAGTGCACTTACCATGATGAGCACTAAGTAACATAGAATTGTGGAATTACTGTATTATTGTATACCTGAAACATTAAACACACTGTACACTGAAACACAACAGAACACTCTATGTTAACCATACTGGAAAATAACATAATAACAGATATTATTCAGTCATTAAAAAAAACTACAAGGAGGGGCGCCTGGGTGGCTCAGTGGGTTAAGCCTCTGCCTTGGCTCAGGTCATGATCTCAGGGTCCTGGGATCGAGCCCCAAATAGGGCTCTCTGCTCAGCAGGGAGCCTGCTTCCCTTCCTCTCTCTGCCTGCCTTTCTGCCTACTTGTGATCTCTCTCCCTCTGTCAAATAAATAAATAAAACCTTAAAAATTAAAAAAAAAAAAAACTACAAGGAAATCTTGCTCTTTGTAACACAGGTATTACGCTAAGTGAATTAAGTCGAACAGAATCATTTATGATCTCACCTATCTGTAGAATCTAAAAAAACACCTAACTCCTAAAAAGATAGGAGGATCTGTAGTTGGGAATGGAGGTGGCAGCAGTGTTGGAGCAAGGTGGTCAAAAGGTATCAACTTTCAGTCCTAATTATTAGATATATAATGTATAACATGACTATAATTAACACTGCTATGTAATATATGTGAAAGTTGTTAAGAGAGTAGATCCTAAGTGCTCATCCCAAGGAGAAAAGAAGTATTTTTGCTCCTCCTTTTTATTCTATCTCTGAGATGAGGAATGTAATCATTTTACATTATATATTGTATATTCATCAGCCAAACCATGATGCTGTACACTTCAAACTTATACAATGATATATGTCAATTATACCTCAAAGCTGGGGGAATAAAAAAGATAAAAAAATCTTTCCAGCTGTTAGAAACCTGGTAGAGAAATCAAGTCCAGAAGGCCTCTAAGTTACAGAGCTGAAATGTTATCTGTATATCCCTCAACACTCTACCTTATTTAGCACCCATTTGGGTAAGTCAATAGAGAACGTGACAGAGTCAACAGACATATCAAAAGTAAAGCAGTATAAGGGGAAAAGAAAACATCCTGACGTGTGTACTGGGTGGGGAGGGAAGGAGACTCCTCTATGGTTGTTCCGGGACTCCTAAAGGAAAATGGAAGACTTCACTGTCTTCCTGTCCTAAGTCCCATATATGTAAAGAGCTTAGGTTTGACTCAATGAGCATCCATCATGTGTTGAGCTGGGTGCTGGGTGTTCCGGACATATGTTCTCATTTTACTCTCACACCAACCCTGTTGATCTCCATGTTAGGGTGATGCAACCCGCCTTACCAATGTCATAGATCTATTCAGAGAGGCAAAGAGTTGACTGAATTCAGGCCTGTGAGTTCATGTCTAGACTTATTTACAAGTTCCCATTATAGACTTAGCATTTCACAATCTTTAGGGAAAAGTGCCCAGGAATCTATATTGAGTGGCTTAAGGGATGATTTTCATGATTAGAGAAATTTGAGAGAAAAAAATAAATAAAACATACTAACAAAATTTGTACTGCCCAAAGGCATAGGGTCACTTTGACTTTTTTGATAATGTTGGGACTCTTAGGAACCAAGATGCTGTCTCAAGTAAGGTTGGGCAACACAGTAATGGACTTGCATGCAGCTTATCTGACATCTCTCCCTTTAAGATGGGGGAACCAAGGCTCACAAATTTTTTTTTTTTTTAAAGATTTTATTTATTTATTTGTCAGAGAGAGAGAGGGAGAGAGAGCAAGCACAGGCAGACAGAATGGCAGGCAGAGGCAGAGGGAGAAGCAGGCTCCCTGATGAGCAAAGAGCCCAATGTGGGACTCGATCCCAGGACGCTGGGATCATGACCTGAGCCAAAGGCAGCCGCTTAACCAACTGAGCCACCCAGGCGTCCCAAGGCTCACAAATTTTAAATGGCTTGCCCAAATTCACTCAGCTGTTATGTGGCCGAGCCGGATCAGACAGGTTGCCTGATTCTAGCTCTTTCTACCATAAACACATTTTGATTGTTTCACACGCAAAAGCCTTTTCTCCCTACTAGGCTGTTAAGTTCAACTGAGCAAACCCTGCGCATTTCTTACTGTGCTTATTATTAGTACAATGCTCATAGTATTATTAGCTCATCATTTGCTGTCATCTACCACCTTTTGCAATATGCACCCACATGTCTGTGACAATCCCACTGAGTTTGTTATCATTTTCCCTGGGCTTTGGGTTACAGAGGAATGGGAAAGGAGGGAATCTCATAGGAAACCTTTGCCTGGCCTACCTGTAACTCTCCAGTGGGGCAATACTCATTCCACACATTCCCAGCTGAAAAGATCTAAAATTAAGATTCAATATTATACGCTGTAAAATTAAAAAGGCTTCAGATGGCCTGAGTGCAAGTTCCCCTCCCAACTCTGCTCTTACAGATAAGGTTCCCAAACTAAACCTAAGCCCTCTTTATCAAAGGGCAATACCATTACCATTCATTTCTGGGCAGCAGAAACAAGTCTATAGATTCATAGTCTATAGATTTATTCAAACAAGCCAATCACAGTCACATCTTCCCACAGGAAGAAGGAGGCACCCCACCTTCTTGATATTACAAAGCCTGCCTCCCTCCCAAAGCCCCCAGTTGTTTAGTTAAGTGCAACCCCCATGTGGCCTTGCATGGAATACAGTTGCTCTTTTCCCCTTGGCTGTGATTTTGTAACTAATGAAGTGCTGTGTCATCCCCCCACCCCCTCTGTATAGAAAATTCCTAATTCTATACAGAGATCAAGTTTTCCTTTCTTACATAAACCCCCTATAACTACAGGAAGCAGTACTTCAGGAGAAAACCGGGCACAAGGGGCCACTACTCAAGCATCTATGCGAAGTTTCCCAGACTACTACATGTCAACATCAGACAATCGGACAGCCTGAACAGAATGGATTTAGGTAGGGCTCACAGAAAAAATGAGTCCTGGAATTAGGCCATAAAAATGTAATTCTAAAGTGTCACCTGCTATGTGAATCAGTGAGCTAATAAACGTGTTAACTAGTGATTCAATTCCTGGCAAAACCTGGATCTTTCCTCACTGCTCTAAAACCTAGCCGTGATTAGAGAAATGCAGCATGAGGAACGCTCTCAACAGTGCACTATGGGCTGTTCAGGGCCAAAGGTTGTGTCTAACCACCTCCATTCCTGATTCTAACATAGTGCTAGCCACAGAGAATCTGCTCATGGAAGTGGCTGAGCCCACGCACATGAAGAATGTTTTACTCTGTGAAAGACCAAGAACAGCAGTGAGCTCAGGTCTTTCCAGGTTCAATAAACCTGGGGAACTGCCGGGATGATTAAGGCTGCCTTTTCAGGTGTGGACATTTATAGGTGACAGGCTACCAGTGCTGCCTCCTCATACTCCAAAGGCCCTCCTGAGTTTGCATAAGATGTTCAATGCAGACAGGACTCCCCACCACGCAACCTGCCCCCCACAAACAGTTACCCATGAGCCTTTAAATAGGGATCACATATACTGATTTTGTTCCCAAGGGCAGGTTAGTATCTGGGTTCTTCTGTACTTACTGATCCCTCCTAGGAGTCATATGCCAAACGATCATTTCGGGAGCTGTAGAAGTAAACGGAGCATCTGTTAAGAGACCACCCACCTGGAATGCATGCCAAATCCTTCACTCTAAGACCTCAAAGTAGAAGGAAGCTAAAACAGGGGAGAAGAAATCAGCCACCATTCCTCAATATCCAATGGGAAGAAGCATGGCTGACCACATGGTTATTACTGAGCCCAAGTTTCACTTGTATTGCAAAAAGAACTACAAGAAGCCCAAAAAACCCACCACGGAACTGGGATTGTGAGGCCACAGGGCGCCAGAAATACAAGCACGTAGCCGGAAGGAAGGAGGATACTCCATTCTTCATGCTCTAACTCGGGCTCAAATTCCCCACCTAAATTCTCACCCCCAGAAAAGACACATGGACACAAGCCACCTTAAAAACTAGATCTGTATTTCTGGTTAGATTCCAGAGTGGCAGAACTCAGGAGTTATACTATATTCAACCTGGTCCCCACCTCAGCTTGCCTCCCTCCCTCCCTCCCACAAAGATAACATTGTACAAAACTGTATTTACAAGAAAACCAGTTAAAAACTAAGGGTGTATACAAAAGTAGACAAAGAGACCCAGAAGTATCAATGTAGGGAAAGGTTTGGGGGAGAGGGAACATCTTATTACACACCAGAAACTGGGAGCAATGTATTAGGTACTAGGCAGAAAGAAGCATAGCAAAGTTCAGTGCCAATTTTAGGGGGAACCAGTCACTCCAGGGAAGAGTGGATAGGCAAGACCTACTAGCTCTAATATTACAAAGTCTTATCCAGCCACCCTTCTTCTGCCATGTGGGTTCAGAGCCACGTGGTGGGGAAACAGAACAGTCTCTGACACAAGTCCCACAGGAAAAGCAAGGGCTCAGAAGGCATAGCGGGTCCGGATATCCTCAAGCTTCTTGGACACCTCAGGTGGGGTTCGGTCCAGTTCTTCAGAGACGTTCTTCTGTTTGTTGGGCTCCATGGAGTTGAACTGCTCACAGAGATCTCCATCTATCACATTCTAAGACACAGAAAAGTGAGTAAGAAATAGGTCAGATGCTTAAAGAAAGTGGCATGCTAAAGCAGCAGCAAAGAAAGCTTCTATTCTCTCTCAAATATCTGAACCATTTCAGAGCCAGGGACACTACTCTAAGTTCATCCTTAGTATCCTGTGTTCAGAGTAGTAAAACTGGGTGAAGCCTCTTCTCTGGCTGTGGTCTGCCCTGGGGGAAGAGGTCCTTGAAAATCACTAGCCATTCTTCTCCACCATTACTGACTCCATCAATCCACTCTTTTGATGTTCCTTCAATCAGGACTGTTCTGATTTACAAGGGAGGAAGGTCCAGAGAAAAGACAAGTTACATGGGGCAAGGATCCCCCTTTTCAACTCAGATTTCCAACGAAGACCTACCTTAACAGGGAAGTAATAGGAACGAAAACTGAGGTGGTCTCGTCCACAGAGAGGAGGATGCTCAGACCGTAGATGCATTTCTACATGTTGGAAAAAGTCATGGTCCTGGTAGAATATACAAAGAAATCTATCACTAAAGAAAAAAGTGATTTCAACTAGTCTACAGTTTCCAGAAGCACAATGAACAGACAAGCCACTGATCTTACTATTTTTTTAACCATCCAAACAGGTGTTAACTATCAAACTGCTCCTGTGACAACCCCAGGTTTTCCTGCTACAAGATACCTAAAATCTGAAAGAAACCCCACCTATATTTGCAGAACACAAGAGAACAACATATGTAAAGACAGATTGTAAAGTCAGATTCCTGATCCCTGTTTCCTTAGCTGGAATGACATAAACCCAATTTAGCCAATCCCAGACCTGAGCAAGTACACAGTATACCTCACTGTAGTCATCATCATTCCTAGTCTGTGGGGTTTGGTTCTGGGGCTTTGGCCACTAACTCTATACCCATACCAGAATGAAACCAAACCTGGGGTGCCTGGGTAGCTCAATTGCTTAAGCAACAGACTCTTTTTTTTTTTTTTTTTTAAAGATTTTATTTATTTATTTGACAGAGAGATCACAAGTAGGGAGAGAGGCAGGCAGAGAGAGAGGAGGAAGCAGGCTCCCTGCCGAGCAGAGAGCCCGATGCGGGGCTCGATCCCAGGACTCTGAGATCATGACCTGAGCCAAAGGCAGCGGCTTAACCCACTGAGCCACCCAGGTGCCCCAAGCAACAGACTCTTGATTTGGCTCAGGTCATGACCTCAGGGTCCTGGGATCAAGCCTCAGGTTGGGCTCCTTGCTCAATGAAGAATCTGTCTGAGGATTCTCTTTTCCTCTCCCTCAGTCCCTTCCCCTGCTTGTGCGCTCGCGCTCTCTCTCTCTCTCAAATATCTTTAAAAAAAAAAGAACTAAACCAAACCCTGGTACAGTATAAAAACAATTGGCTTAGAGAAAGAGGGAAATCAGGATTCCTATTTTCTGAGGCACTTCTATCACCTTATAATATTTCCATAACATGCCCAGCTGCAGGTGGGGACAGAAGATCTGCCCTCTTAGGCTGATTTAGCACCAAGAAAACAACCCTGTGAAGGCAAAGGCCAGAAAAATGTGGGAGATTTCACCTCATGGGATGTGAATGGGACAAGGATGCCAATTCCTCCTGACAAGGTGGTATAGACAAGCGATTCTGAGCCTCCAGGGATCAGTGTGGTCTTCTGTAATGACAGCACGGTCTCGCCCACATGGTAGTTCATGATCACCTCCGCCTGTAAGTTGAAAACAGACTAGTAACTGTGCCCTTGCCCCCCGAACCTGTTCTAGATTCCCAAGAGCAAGCAGTGCCTCCAAAGAGCAGATTTATTTCACTTTCTTTTAAATTCAAACATTACTAACATTTAAAAATACTTTAGAATGTTCTTAACATTTACTTGAGATTAATGTCACAATGCTGAAGTTAAATCATTTCTGATAATTATAATGGAAAAATATTGTTAAACTACCAAGTTTGCAATAAAAAAAGAAACTACAGATAATTATTAAAAAGCAGCAATCATTAGACTAGCTCTCTAAAACAGACCTATTTTAAAAGTCCAGAGATACTCTACTACAGAAGTATATACCTACAGGAGAAAAGTAAAGAGCCCAGAACAACCCCTCAGAGAAGAGCCGGTTAATATCAGGAATGTGTGCAATGATTTTTTCCAAGGAACACACTATGCTCTAGTCACTGCTAAAATGTCTTGGAAAAATTCTACTTTGCAGTGATAAAAATGGAATGGTGACTCGGTCACTGTACATCAAGCCCAGCATCTACCCATCACAGGCTATGAAAGGACGCCCATGAGCAGGCGAGTACTCAGCACAGTCATGTGCGCTGCAGATAGCAGACTAGGAAATGTAGCCTGCAGGCTGATACCTCTCCTTCCGGGTCACTTCTGCAATCTTACCTTCTGAGAGGCCCCGTTGAGCAAGCCCCGGTCCCACAGGGCTTTGTTTCCTGTGGGATCCTCATCCACTTCGTCATTGGTGTTAGGTGGGAGCCTCACCTATAAGGAAGTGACAGAAGTCATGGGGCTGGGTCCTACACCAACTCACCTGGATCACCAAGCAACATGTTTGCCCTAGATCCTTGAAAGCAAGCCTGGGACCACCACCTTCGGCAGAGGCCTAAGCCTGTCTCCTGCAACCTGACGTCTGAGTGACAAACTCCGGAGATTCAACCCATGAGCAAGAACAAAACAAAGGCTATAAAACATACACAAGCCAAGTCAAATTGGGCTTAAAAAGAGAAAACCAAAATTCTCACACAGATAAAAATAATTCTTACTCATTAGCTCAAATAAAATCTATCATCACTATTAAATCATATTCCATAAGGAGGAGGGAGATGGACCTGTACAGGTGATGGAGGGATGGGGACAGGAGATTCTAAAAGATTGATAAGAATGGGGAGCTTGACTGGCTCAGTAATAGAGTATGCAACTCTTAATCTCAGGGTTAAATTCAAGCCCCATGTTGGGTGTACAGAATATTAAATAATAATAACAATTTAAAAATCTTTAAATATAAAAATAAATGACTGGTAAGAGGGCTTAAAGAGGGTGCCTGGGTGGCTCAGTCAGTTAAGCGTCTGCCTTCAGCTCAGGTCATGAACTCAGGGTCCTGGATCAAGTCCCACATTGAGTCCTGGATCAGGCTCCCTGCTCACTGGGGAGTATGTTTCTCCCTCCCGCTCTGCCTTGCTGGTCTCCCTGCCTGTGTTCTGTCAAATAAATAAAATCTCAAAAAAAAAAAGAAAAAAGAAAGATGGCTTAAAGAACACAAAATTTCCTTTTTAGAGCTGGCTTTAGGATTAAATTTTATACCTATTTTCAATTTCCATACTAGAGATCACAGTCCTATGTCCTTGACTTTACCACTGAAAAGAGCTGGCTTTCCTACACATCACTGTAACCGACATAAACATCAACTCACCACACAAATGTTGCCAAATTTGTCTGCCCCAGCCACAGTGTCATAGTCCAGGAGGCTAGCTGTAGTGACCCATCGTGGGTAAGTATCATCGGCGAAAATGATAAGCTGGTTCTCATTACGCTTGTATCGAACCCAGATGAAACTTTCTTGGACATCAGACACAATTACCCTGTGTCCAATAGTCTGGATCCCAGAGATGTAATTGGCAATATGCTGGGAAAAACAAAGACATCAATGGGTATAACCTTGAGATTCAGAACCCAGAGACAGTTCAGCTTCTCCTGATTGAAGCATATATTTATATATGACCTACAGAATGGCAGTCAACAATAAATTCCTAAAAGATGGAAAAAAAGCTAACTGGTTTTAATACAGTGGAAATGTATGCTCAATTCTCACAGTTAAATACTCTGTATTTAACAGAAATATAGTTCTTAGGGTGTCCACGGGACAAAAATATGGTTCTTAGTGTGAAGAAGTCAAGAAACTGACCTAACTTTTGTCCTTCTCAAGTCACAAAGGCCTAATTCTAAGGCTGGAATTGAGGATCTACAAGATCCTAAAAAGACATGATTTTAAGTTACTGTCCACTATTCCACCAATGTTTCCTCCTTCCTCACTAGCTAGTTCTGATGCCCTGTACAAGCTATTTACCTTGTTCTCACACTTTCGGAGTAACTTCTTCTTCCCCAGGTCATAAACTCGCAGAAGCTTCCCCACACCAATCAACACCCTCCCCTGGAATGGGGCGATGGCAGCAGGGACCTCTTCCACTGGAGTCTGTGAGAAGAAAAGCAGGCAATGCAGCTATTAGAACACCAGCCATATGCTAACTGTACCCTCTTGACCCAAAATGTCTACAAGCTCGTCAGAGATATAAACCACACATACAAGTCTCTATGAACAGGTCCCACAGTGCACTGCACGTCACTCGGCAAATGGATCAGTGCCACAAGCCAAAGGAAGAAGCCCTGAGGCCTGATGAATGTGGTCTCAGAGCCTGTACTAATTCAATTGGTGCCACAAACAATGAAGCCTCAATGCAGAAGTGATTCCTGGTTGTGGAGGGATGGGAAAGGAGTGCTAGTGCCAAGTGACATCTCAGTTGTAAGGGAGATACAATGAGTTTAGCACAAAGAAAAGAACATGAGTAATTACTTCCTAGAGGACATTCCCCTGGGGAAGGGCTAGAGCAGCTACATGCATATGCTATCCATGTGGAAGAATGGGATATTTTCCCTCTTAATTTAAAAATTGTAATAAGATACACATAAAATTTATCATTTTGAGCATTTTTTAGTATACAATTCAGTGGCATCAAACATGTTCACAGTGTTGTGCAACCATCACCACCATCCACCCCCAGAACTTTTTCATTTTTCCAAAGGGGAAGTGAATCCATTAAATGTTAATTCTCCAGAGCTCACAAACTGCACCTGCTTAGTAAAACCAGTAAACAAGGGGCCAATTCTGTGTGCATCTATGTCACCACTGTGGCTGGTTAGTATACAGGCTTCCTGTGACACTCCCAGGCAGTGGAGCTTCACTGGAGCAGGAAAGCCCCAGCATTTTCTGTGTGCCACCAGAAGATGGAACACAATCAATGAGCTGGCTTCCAAAATGGTCACCAGAAGACCTGACCTACAACTTAAGCAAAAGTGGGAGAGACCAGTAGGACCTAAGATCCAGGAGAACCAATGGCTGGTTCTTACCTTGTGCAAAAACTCCAGTTTTTCCCCATTGTTCACGAGCTTGTAGGTATAGACAAAGCCCCCGGCTACAGACCTGGGATTGAGAATCAGGTCTTTGGCCACGCCCACCAACACATACCAATCATCACCAGTGTTGGAAAACCTGCATACAGCCACACTGTAAACAGAGAAACAGGAGTCAGGCATTAACTACAGACCAGAGAATTCCTGCCCTCAAAACCCTAGATGTCCGGAGCTCCTTACCTAAAAGCGGCCTCATTCTGTTCTAGCTGGACAAGATCCAGCGTGTTCCCTTGAATAGGATTCATCACTCGGATCACAGAGGCCCACTGCCCATTGCCGGCTTTAGGAGCTCCAAAAATGGACTCAGGAAGGTTTTCATTGAGGAACGCTGCTGCCATCTCTGCAGCAAGCTCCCGCTCATCCTCCCCTGCTGCTTCTACCATTTCCTAAATTAAAAAACAAAATCATAAACACAAAAACAGAAGAGTTGGTATATTCAGAGGTAGGTGGTGGGTGAGAAGTGGACAAGTAGCACAACAGTTCATATCCTGAATAGCAAAGTCTGTAGGCCAAAACCAGATTTTTTCCCAAAATGAAGATTAAAGAGAAAGGTGTACAGACAAGGGGAAGAGAGAAATCCTAAAGGGGAAACCAGATACTTCATTTTTTAATGTCAAAAAAACCTAACATTGACTGGGGCAAATACTTGGCAAGTGGTCTCAGATACATCAAACAAAAACACCACTTTTCTACCTAACCGCCCTGATTTCCCTTGCTATGACTCCTTGTCTCATCTCTTCTAGTCGAGACACAGTTTTGCATGATGGGGCTATTTGGGTTTTTTTTTTTGCTGGGAAATTATTTCTGGAAAGAACTAGTGTGGTGGAGAATTGAACACTGTCTTCCTTTGGGCCCAAATCTAGGAAACACATACACAGGCTGTTTGGGAAGCTCAAGGATTGAAGAACTCTGTTCCAGAAGGAAAGCTGAAAACTGAATAAACCCAAGGTTTGTGTATTAGTCCCAAGTCACAAGAAAACTTCTAAAACCAAGGATAGGGGCAAAGGGCTCTGCTTAAAGGCCCTGAAAAGAACCTGGGTCTTTTTTAATGTATAATATACTATAGATGTATATATAGATACATATATAAGATGTGTAATATGATCAGCAATTACACAAGTTTAAACTTTTCAACAAAATTTCACATGAATGCCTTTTAACTAAACCCTAAGGTCAGTCTCACTACCTCTGCCATTTGCTGCTTCCTCTGAGCTTTTGTTGCCTCAGTGTAGGCATTGTGGTCCGTCTCAATGATGATAAGGTTGTTACTCTCAGGGTGAATAACAAATTTCCTGGGTGTGTACTGCAGTGGAAAGGCCACTTGATTGAAGACAGCACCTAGCTTCTCCAATGCTAAAATCCTATGGGGGAAAAGGAAAGGAATCAACAGATCACTCACTCAGGATTTAGAAACTCCTATCAAAATGGTCTGTGACTGGTCACACAAATGCATTGATCCCTAAAAGCTCTAATGTTGGCATATTCCTCTCTTTGGAGAGAAACATTGAATCAGGTATTTTACAAACATCTGAATGATGAAATTAAGTGGTTAAGCATCAAAAGTTGTCATTCTGCAAGAAAAAAAATAAGTTTCACATAAAGAAAACCAAAACCCAAATCACTGATCCTTCAGTTTTGATTCTTCTGGTCCAACCCACATAATGATCTGTCTTATAAAGGCACCCTACCACGACAAGCAGATTCAAAGTAGAGAGAAAACCTGCTCTCAGGAGACACCCAACACAGAAGGCAGCACAGATATTCCCATGTTGTATTCCTAAGAAAATATGAGGCTAGTCAGCATCTAAGTAGAACTTATACCACTGCTGATATCCAACAGGACTTGAGGCAGTTTTCAAATGGACTTTAATAATTAACAAGCCTTTGTGTGCCAAAGAACATCATCAAGAAAGTGAAAAGACAATCTACAGAATGGGAGAAAATTAGGAGAAAATATGTGCAAATCTTATCTGATAAGGGCGTTACAAGTAGACTACACAAAGAACTCTTAAGAATTCAGTAACGGAAAAACAATTATCCAGTTAAAAATAAGCAAGGGATCTCAACAGTACTCCAAAGAAAAAATAGCAAGAAAGCACATGCTTATCATTAAGCGTCAAAAAAAACTGTCCATCTAAACCACCATAAGATACCACTTCACACTTACTAGAATGGCTGGAATCAAAAAGTCAAATAAATGCATGTGGGTGATGATGTGAAGAAACTGAAACTCTCATACCTTACTTGTGGAAAACAAAAAACAGTGTAGCCCCTTTGGAAAGCAATCTGGCAACTCCTCAGAAAGTTAAATACAGAGTTACCACATTCCACTCTTTCAGATATAGATCAAAGAAAAATGAAAATATATGCCCCCCAAAAAACGTGCACAAGAATATCCACAGCAGCATTATTCATACGTGGAAGTGACTAGTTTTGACAGTAATTACTCTAAACACTGGTGTTACCAAGAGTTCTGCTGTTAACTATTTCACACAGTGGCCTTCCCTGAAAGATTCTGTTCTAGGGAGGAAATGCTCTTCTGCTATGAAAGTGAAAAAATCTGTGGCTATGTCACAGGAATTTATAGGAATTCAAAAGAGAAGAAGCACCCATAAATAATGTGAATGTCCGGGGCGCCTGGGTGGCTCAGTGGGTTAGGCCGCTGCCTTTGGCTCAGGTCATGATCCCAGGGTCCTGGGATCGAGTCCCACATTGGGCTCTCTGCTCTGCAGGGAGCCTGCTTCCCTTCCTCTCTCTCTGCCTGCCTCTCTGCCTACCTGTGATCTCTGTCTGTCAAATAAATAAATAAAATTTAAAAAAAAAAGATTAAAAAAAAAATAATAATAATGTGAATGTCCATGAATGAGGCTAGGTCTTGACTGGCAGAGATGTGGGTGGGAAGCATGCCAGGGTACAGAGTAAAAAAACCATGAGAGAGGAGACAGCAATTCTGCTGGAATAGAAGGTACATAAAGGCGTGAGGGTTAGAGAGAAAAAACAATGACTGGAAAGATCCTGAAAGGTGCTGCAGAGAAATCTGGGAGTTCACCTGTTAAGTTACCCACATAACAAGAGGGTATAGTTCCTCTTGATAGGGTTCCTCTTACAAACAGTTACAACCAGGGCAAGAACATAGGTGGTGTTAAAAGATTAAAGAAGAAAAAACGAAACCCGAAACCTGAGAAAGTCAAACTGAATATAGCTTATTTTTCAAACCGAATAGCCATCTTGCAACAGAACAGTGCTCGCTCCAACATCATTGCGTAAACAATAGTTGTTCAACTTGCAATATATATATTTATATATATTGCAAAATATATATAAATAATTTATACTGAGGTTAAAATTAGAGATGTAACACTGCAAATGAGAGGACCAAATGAGAAAAAGTTATCAGCGAACCAGTGCCTGCCAGCTCTAAAACTAATCCAATAGTACTGCCCTGGAAAAACAGATGGTTTAATCTCAAGGAAACAGAACCATACTGCTGAGTATATTAGAACTTGGCCCTGAAAATCTAAACAGAAGCTACAACTCTGAAAATGAAAACCTGGCTACCAGGTACTTAAAATCCTGAGACAAACGAAGGTTTCAGTTGCAACACTCTAGTACCCTGGTGAAGAGCTGGCTCTCTGCCAGCGCTTCGTAACTTCTTCCAGCACTCTGGCAAAACCACAATTCCAGCCACTGGCAGAAAGGATTCCCACTGGGCTTGAACCATGGGACTCTCACCTCAGAGTATTGGTGGAGATGGCCACAATACCCTCAGGACACTGTTCAGAGGCAAAGCCAGACGCAAACTCCAGGGTCTCATAAGACAAGGGGGTGAGATGGAAACGAGACTGGTAGGAATAGCTCAACCACGATCGGCTTGACATGGCCAACACCTGAGGAAAGAAAAACATTCCAACATGCTTGGGGAAAAGACAAACATGGAATGCTAACCAAACACCCTATCCGCAAATTTTAGTCTACAGAATATCCCAAGGAATTTTTGAAACCTAAGAATACCTTAAGAAAAAAGAGCACCAGAGGTGCCTGGGTGGCTCAGTTGGTTAAGTGTCTGACTCTTGATTTTGGCTCAGGTCATGACTGAAGAGTCTTGAGATCCAGCCCCCGGTCAGGTTCCACACTGGGTGTGGAGCCTGCTTGAGATTCTCTCTCCCTCCCCATGTGTCCCTCCCTCCTCGTGCACGCATGCACGCTCCCTCTCTCCTCTCTAAAAAAAAGAGGAGGAGGAGGACTGGAGAAGAGGAATGCCTTAGTATTTGCTAAAAGCACGGGCCACAAACTATATGACCTAATCACTCAATCTCTCTAAGCCTCTCTAAGGCTCAATTTCTACATCAGTAAAATGCGAACACTGTAACTAGGGAGGATAGTTTCAAGAATTAAATGCAGTAACAAATAAAGAACTAGCATAACACTCAGCAACAATAACATTCTTAGTTACAAAGGACACAATGTTTCCCAACCTCTTTCACGTTACATAGTAAACCCTGGTATTGATATAAGGTTGCTCATGGGTAGTTGTACTCTAGATAAGAGGTTTCTAGCTACCTCTCAGTCAGCTCCGTTTGCCCACCCTAGAGCTGAACAGATTGATAACCTATTCCACCCATAGCTCAGTGCCATGGAAAACTCTCCATGAAGGGACCCAAGACTTCCCACAGAAAAGCTAATTAAGAAAAAGCTAGTATCAAACTAACTATGTATGGGTGAATTACTGAAAGAAAAGCTGATGCCACTAACGTCCAAAAATGCAGCCTGCCCCCTTTCATTACTCACTGCTTCCTGGCCTTGCATCCGGACACGAAAGAGTTTCACAGGACGGGACCCCAGGTACCTAGTGCGTGTGTCAGACAGATCCCCAGTCACAGGGTCCAAGACAGTTCTCAGCAGCACACCATTCTAACAAAAAGGAAAAGAGTTGAGTGAAGCCTACCCCTAATGGAAGCTCCCTGGCTACTGCATAGAATACATAAGTTCAGAACAGGTGAAAGGAAATGACGGGGTTTAAAGAATATCCCAATAACCAGACAACAACTCATTCACTCTCTCACTAAATCACTCATTCAAGTAGTTACTGAGCATTTACTAAGTGAAAAGCACTTATTTTTCACTACATATCTGTTAAAATTCTTTCTACCACGTATGTTAAACTCTTCTTTATAATTTTAAACCTTAGGACATATGCATAGTTAAGGGGTGCCTGGGTGGCTCAGTCAGTTGAACATCCTCAAGACTTAGTTTTGGCTCAGGTCATGATGTTGTGGGTCATGGGATAGAGCTCTGCATCAAGCTTCATGCTCAGTGGGGAGCCTGCTTAAAGATTCTTTCCCTCTGCCCATCCCCCAACTCATGCATGCACTCTCTCTAAAATAAGTAACCCTTAAAAACAAAACAAAACAAAAAAAACATGTATAGTTAAAATAAACAAGGCTTGCTGTGGTTTCTAAATGCCATTTCTCCTAAAAAGATTAAGACTCTTGGGATGCCTGGGTGGCTCAGTCAGTTAAGCATGTGCTCAGGTCATGATCCCAGGGTCCTGGGAGCGAGTCCCGCATCCGGCTCCCCGCTCAGCGGAGAGCCTGCTTCTCCCCCTACTTGTGCTCTCTGACAACCAAATAAAAATCTTTAAAAAAAAAAAGAAAAAAAAAAGATTAAGACTCTTAAGAGAAACAGCTAATTCAGGTCTGTGGAAAGACTATTTCAGGTGAATACAGGAGCACTCTGTTGTACCAGAAGGAAGCACCCGAAGATAACAGGGTCATGTTAAAAAGACAAAGGAACTAACTTCAAAAGGGAACTCCCACCCATCTAAAATGAGGCAATTTAGCATCCAAAAACTGAAAGACCATAATAGTTTGAAGCACAGATACAAAAAAATCGTCAAGTTCATAGGTTATTAAAAAAAAATTTTACTTTATTTATCAGTCCCCACTTGAGATTGCTGTGGCACCAACTCCTTACTGTGAAAACAGATGAACAAAGGGGAAAAAACAAAGTATTTATCCTTTCCCTGTATGAATTATCATTGGGGGGTAAGAAAATTTTGTCTTTTGAGAAAAGTTCCAGGTAATGAAATGAAGAGTGCAATAGAAAATCATCATTTCTCAATCCCTAATGACATAATGGATCTAGGCAATGGGCCTAGTAGCAATGCTACTGGGTAAAAGGCTGACAGGGAGCAGATAATTTAAAATAGATACAAACATTCTAACGCCACTAAAATAGCATAACCAGACATTACATGCCTCCTGATGTGATGTAACAGAAAGTAAAGGGCACCACTTATAAAACACTGTCTCCCACAAAATATTAAATCTGAATCTAATCAACCTCTCCACCTGTGCTATCCAATTCTATAATCAAACCACATGTGGCTAGCCAGAATCATGATGTGCCATTAAGTATAAAATACAATATATGAGATTTCAAAGACTTTGTTCAAAAGGAGAGAAAATAAAGTGTCTTAATTTTTACACCAATTACAAATTGAAATGACATCTGAAGTATTCTGGGTTAAAGAAAACATTAAAATTAATTTCATCTGTTCCCTTTTTGTAGCTACTGGTATATTTAATTGACACATGTGGCTTACACTGTATTTTAAATGGACAGCATGGTCTAGATCCACCCACTACTTTACAGGAAATACAGATGACAGACAAACATTGAACACACATTAAAGACTGCCAAATTCAGAAGGTGGAATTTTTCAAGACAAATGGTCTGGTTTCTTAAAAAAAAAAAGGGGAGGGGGTAAAAATTATTAAAAGACACATAAAGGGATAGGTCATGCAGAAGATGCAAACTGCAAATGGCTTTCTGCAGATCCTAAGTACAACCAAAGGTAAAACATTTTTGGAAAAACAGAAACAAAACAAATCAAGAAAAGCCAGAACATGAACAAGATAACAGATATTAAAGAACTGCTGTGTTGGGCATGGTAATAAAATTGTGGCCTAAAAAGAAAACAACGCATACATCTGTTATGGCTACATTCTCAAGTATTTATAGATGAAATGACAAATCATCTTAGATTTGCTCTATCCTACTCCAGAAGAAAGAAATAAGAGGGAATAGATGAAACAACAACAGTATAATGTTGGTAACTAATAAGACTGGTGATGGATACACTGAGGGTTGTTACATTAGACTAACTCCTGTGCAGTTTGAGAAATTTCTAAATTAGGAAATAAAATTAAAAAGCAAAAGTACCAGGGCTAGATTATTTACCCAGGGGGTTGAGCAAATAATCATTAAGGAAAATGGAAAGTATATGGTCAAAAAATACTGACACTCTGCTACCCTTAGGTTCCTGCTTTTCATGTGAAAAAGAGCCCCACTGCTTTGACAACAGGGAACATCCAGGGATCCTCTGTTACTAAAGGAGCCCATTATACATCAAAAGGTTTTAGTTTCCAAAAGCTGCGTATTTTAAGAACTGCACAGGACTCTTGAAACCCCTCTAGTTCTGGGGCACCTGGGTGGCTAAGTGGGTTAAGCCTCTGCATTCGGCTCAGGTCATGATCTCAGGATCCTGGGATTGAGCCCAGGGTCTCTTTGCTCAGCAGGGAGCCTGCTTCCCCCGCCCCCCCCCCCCCGCCTACTTGTGATTTCTCTGTCAAATAAGTAAAATCTTAAAAAAAAAAAAAAAAAGAAAGAAAGAAACCCCTCTAGTTGCTCTAGTTGTGACCCAGAGTAGTGATGACAACACATTTGTATCAAAGACTACGAAAACTTTGTCCTGGGCCTGACTTGTTCTAATTAGAGCTGACAGAAACGGAACGCAGAGCAGCACAGTTCACTTTTTGTAAGATGGTAAACTGTAAAAGGCACAGTAAATGCCCGTATTGAACAGGGACTACACAAAAGCTAAAGAAGGCCTGACACCAACAATGCGAGCCTTAGGTCTCTTACCTGTAACCCAATATTCAGGTACAGGAAGCCAATTGAGCCCCTCTCACCCAGCTCATCTTGTTTCTCAGTGCCACCCATTTCCACAATACACAATGACTCGGGCTGAGCTGGGAGAGCCTGCATGCTCAGAGGCTGCAAACAGTCCTAAGGAGGAAAGAAAAAAGAGTAAAACACGGGAAATGACCAATTTTGGAAAAATCTACCCAGAGAAATCTAATTGGAGGAAGGGAGAAACAACTTTCTTGTGGACAGGGGCATCCTATACAGTAAGTTGTAAATGGGTTACTACTAGTTAAACCAAATCTTAGAATAAGCTCTGGAGCTCTGGAAAGAACCATGTTTTCCTTTCTGTAAAAGTGGGTAATCCGAAGTAAATAAGCAAAGCATACCTATTCCTGAAAGTTAACCAAAGCCCAGGGCCAGTCCCAAGTCCTTTTTCTGCACACAATCTTCAGTTGTGTTTTAACAAGGCTTAAGGCGAGAGAGCATTTAGTAGTCCGGGATCAGGATCTTTAAAGTACTGAGGTGTGTTGCTATGATAATCAGGAGAAGCAGCCAGTGCTGACTGCAGAGACTAGCCCCGCTGATCCCAGAGAAGCCCATCAGGAGTGGGCCTGAAGCTCAGGTTCCAGTGGGAAGATCCTTGGAAGTCAAGGGTAACACTCACTGATGGATCCAGAGAGATGATTCTAACAGTATTGTCCACCAGCCCCACAGCCAGGAAGCGAGACCGCTGCTCTCCAGGAGGCACGTTGGCCAGACTCATGCACACCACATCTGCCGACATCTCCTTCCGCTCTGTGTACTCGTTCAGCTGTCCTGACTACAGAAGTGAGACAGAGAAAGGTGACAACTTGCCCCTAAACCCTGGGCCTGGGAAAGGAAAGGAGGACTGTTAAACTCCTTTTCACTTTTTCTCACTCCTCTTACTATCATCAATGACCAAGAATTTCTCTACTTAAGGTACAAGACTGAATACTTTAGGCTAACAGAAAGCAAAATTACTGACAAGACAATCAAAAGACAACCTAATGTCTTTGTCTTTGGCAAATTCAACATGCTACAAATTTTTTAAGGCAAACCTAGTTCTCAGGAAATAGAAATATATAAAATTATCTGTTCATGAAAATACTTTGGGTGAAAGAGATTTCAAATATGGAACTTAAAGACAAAGAAATCCCAACCAGAGGTACAGTTAGACTCTCAGGTTGGCCACATCCAGAAACTAAGAGCATGTAAGTATACCCAACATCCTTCCATACAGAAAATTTCTGAAATGGCTTCAGACTATAAAAATTAAAACTTACGGCCAATATTTGGTGGAAAAGCAGAGTGTAAAGGGCAAGAGAAGCAAATATTTCACTGATAAGATGAGATTTCATAATTCCAGTTAGAATTAAGATATGAACTTAACCCTCCCCTCACCCCCACCCCCAACCCCACCAGGCCAGAGTGGCTTATGTATACTTTCCCTCTTGAATTTTCCTGTGAATATCATCTAGATACTGGACTACAACTCTCATCTTTACCTCTGGACCCTAAAACCAAGTCCCACAATGAATGATAAAATAACATACAGGATCCATCTCAAAATAGACCAGCTCTCCTCCTGTCAGGGCAATCACCACCTGTCGCTGGTTCACTGCACATTTTACAATCGTTTTCTTTCCAGGGGTCTTCCATTCATTGACTCGTTTGTCCGCTCTTATGTGCCTAATACCATCAGGATACACCTAAGTCAATGACCAGAAGGAAACTGGACTTTAGTAATGTGACTCACTGCTCAGCAAGACCCACATACCTAACAGATGGGTCACTCTTGTCAGAATTAGAGCCATTGCATTTGAGTTGCCATTGGGTCAATGACAAAAAGGAGTTACTAGGCCCTGTATAGGTGAACTTAAAACAAGTTCATGTTTGCAATGTCCACTTCAAAAGAGTTTTTCAAAGCTCTTTAATGTCAGCACAGCAGCCCATACCACAATAAAAGGACAAAGTAAGGCGAGTTAAGTTCTCTCGCTCTGGGAATCCTCACCTGCACCAAGGCATCATCTCCTA
The DNA here is from genome assembly GCF_002288905.1 of Enhydra lutris kenyoni. Classification (NCBI taxonomy): domain Eukaryota; kingdom Metazoa; phylum Chordata; class Mammalia; order Carnivora; family Mustelidae; genus Enhydra; species Enhydra lutris. The sequence goes on from NW_019154114.1 coordinate 9,970,726, forward strand.
ACAACGAGCAGGACAAGGTTGGGGTGGTGCCCAGGAACCCAGAGTCAGTCACTTCTTCCACAGTCTCTCCGATGGACAACACCAGTGTGGCATTCACGAAAGACACAATGATGTAGGCATCAAATTCATCTGCAAGAGGGAAGAGAAGAGGAGGTGGTTAGCTAAGAACTCATTAGTTACAAAGCTAATTGAGACATACTAAGTTTTCTCTTCAGAAACCTTCCAAGGCACTTCTTTTCTATGTGTAGCCAACACACACAAACACACACACACACACTCATGCGGCAAACGGCACAGGATGATCCGAAAGATTACTGAAGGTCACAACAGCCTACAGATATACTCTGCTTCCTTAAATGCCTAAATACATTGAGTAGGTATACCCACCCCAATAGCTCTGAAAGTTAATTTTCCTTGAGAAATTTGCTGGAAAAACACAAGATGACAAAGCAGGGTAATCAGGCAGGAAGAAATTTTGAATACTACAATATTTACATATACTGAAGTGAGAGATTGTTTATTTGTGCCAGATGCAATATCACAATTCCCTCTTAAAGATAATCCTTATAAGCAAGAAAGGTCTCCAGCCTCTTCCAAAAGAAGTTAATGTGGGAACATAAGACCTAATGAATAAAACAGATTACTTAAGCCTCAATGAGACTATCATTCTCAGGTTCATAACTGAGAATCTCAGGATGTCCCAACAGGAAGGAGATAAGAGGATTACCAGGAAGTGGGGGGGGGGTCTGTTTATATTGTCAGTCCTTGACCTCTCTACTCTTATTATTTAAAAACACAACTATTCAGTGGAGACAAGCAATCCTATTAGGATTTGCTTTTCTTTTAACAAAACATAGTTATGGATAAACAAACACGAGTGAGTTTCTCAAAGTCAGAGGATCTGAATACAGGCAATCCCAGAAGTTTCTCATACAGACCCCATAGTTAAAGGCCACCTATTTCCCATATATTCCATCCTACACATAAAAACAGCTTCTGTGTCTCCCCCACATCCAGCACGATGTTTAGCATTATGCTTGATAAATGCTGAAGAAAGGAAAGGTGTATTTATTTTTCATGAAGGACTGAAATTTCCCTATTTTACATCTGAATTTTCTTTTATCAATTCCCCTTTCTGTCCCCCTTCCCTCATAAGAAATCAGGTGAACAAGGGACAGAACTACAAGTAGACAAGGTACTAAATTAAGTTTGGTTTTGGGTTTTTTGTTTTTTGTTTTTTGTTTTTTTGGAGAAGGTACTAAATTAAAGTGGCTACCTCACTTATAGCAGAAGGAGCTACAGGGCACTGTGCACCTGAGCCCTTGTCCAAAGCTTAGTACCATAGAGCTGATCCACTCCACTCCCATCAAGGACAGTTCGGATTCTGATTGCTCCAAAGGTGGTTCAGCTGAACCAAGACTATTCTACTAGTTCAGCAGAATCAGTGTTCTTCACAGAAAAAGAGGCCAACTGAAGACATATCACTAGTGTAGCCTAGACTAGTTCTCGGCCCTATGAGCAGGACATACTCAAACTGACAGACTATAACTAGCATTTTAAAATAGAAATACATAGAAATAAATATAATTTATGAAATTGCTTTACACATGAAATTAATAACCCAGTAAGGGTGAGTATTATTTTCCAAACTCATACTTAATACATGCGTATACTGACTGGGTGGCTGAAAGGCAAGTATCAAAGATCTTTCCCAATGGGTATAATCCAATGGCTATACCAGGAATCCAGAATAAGGGTTCAAGTTCCAAATCATAAACACTGGAGAACTAGATAGCTAGTTTTAGATTATCTTTGTTACAACCGTTAAGATGTATCAAATGCTTTGGGAACACTTTATAAAATGGCTTCATAAGACAACACTGTTCACCACCATGTGAGTAAGGACATGGTTATCCCTGAAATGGATGACTTAATAGTTTACAACAAAACCAAAATGAATCTCCACACAATACCAAACTTGGAAGCTTTACTCCAGCTGTTTTTGAACTGGAAATTTGTAGTGTGTAAAAATAACAGAAATTGCTTAATTTTAACTATATGAATATTGTGTCCTTTTCCACACTCTCATTACTGAAACCCAATATCCTAAAAGCTGTGCCAGAGCAAATTAAAGCCAAACAACAAAGGGCTCTTAAATGGTCAGGATTTCTGGTCTTTTTCTTCAGTCAAGGGGAAAGGGAGAAACTTCCAGCAGAGACCATGGAAATTTTAACTAAAACGCAAGAGAATGAGGAGAGGAAGGAAGGTGGGAAGGTGGGCTGCCTGGGTCTTTACCCTCCCTTTGACCCAAGGCCCCAGACTGCTCAGATACAAAAATAAAGAGAAGCTCAGTGGACTTAAATAGGATCTTACATTCCCTGAGCAATTCAACAACCACTAGAGCTGCTTTATACCACAGATTCCCTCATAACATCCATTACCCTGTGAATACTAAGCACACTCTAACTTTCCTCTCCATTCTACGGCCAGGAGGACCTATAGCGGGCCAGTTGCTCATGTCCTAGGGAAGTTATAGGTTAAGAGTTGGAATTCAGAACATAATCAAGCTAAATGACCATAAATAAATGCCTTGCCTTTTTCCAGAAGTTACAACTTTCATATAAAAAAAACATTAGTTCAGGGGCACCTGGGTGGCTCAGTCAGTTAAGCCTCTGCTTTGGCTCAGGTCATGATCCCAGAGTTCTGGGATCAAGCCCCCTGTCAGGCTGCCTGCTCAGCTGTGCTCTCTCTATCTTGTGCTCTATCTTATGCTCTTGCTCTATCTCTCTCTAATAAATACAAACTTTAAAAATAAAAATCTTACATGTACATATGAATATGTGTGTGTGTGTGTGTGTGTGTGCACGTGTGTGTGTGTAAAGGACATTAGTTCATACCTCAGTGAAGAATCTATCAGGGTATGAGAATGCATCTTTCTCACTTAAATAAAACTTCTGAGCACTGCTAAAGCAGCCCACAGGGGAGGGAATACTTTATTCTTCTCTCCTCTGCCTTAGTATCTGAAGCTCAACAAACAGCTCACTCTAAAAGGCAAAGTGAGTGACCATACAATGACTTGAGCTTCCAGTATACCATTCTCGCTCTATACTTGGGACTACTTGGTGCCTGCCTTGCCTCAGCAGTCCTGATTATACTCCCCAAAAAGGCGGCTTTCTCCAGGACTTGAGTCAGTACAGCTGGAACAGACAAAACTCCAAAGGAGTGTATGGAGTTAAGGCTTTCCTAGCTATACTTTCTTGCAGCTTAGTGAAAGACAAATTAGTCATATTTTCCACTAAGGGAAAAAATACAGAAAGCTGATTCCTGCCTCAGACCATGTAATATACAGGCAGATGGGTGTGTATCTCTATAATGCACAACAGCCAACTGCAAAGTTACCCTCTGAGAGATGCCATCCGGGCAGTCTTATTACTCTGTGCAGATCCCTCTCCCTGGGCAACTCTAAGACCCCATGGTAGACCCTAGCAGTACGTACACACCTGTGGTGATCAGCACCTTCACCAGCCACCTGTGGAAGAGAAAAAAAGGCTTGGTATTGGTAGTGTGCATCACCACGTACCAGCCAAGGTTAGTAGTTGCCTGGAAGACTACAGCATGTGTGGACATGTGGGCTATTCACTCAACAGTTAACTTGGGAGTATCTGGAAAGAGAATGAACAGAGAGAACCTGACCTTTTTTTGTTGGGTGATCACCCAAATTACAAGTTTCTAAAAAGTAAAATTTATTAGGATGTAAGTCTTTTCCTAAATTTTGGTATTTAGAGAAGAAAAAATTTCCACTACAATTTCCACCATGCAACATACTGCTGATCACTGACTCATTAAGCACTATCAAAAAAGCCTTTTCTGATTCTCCAACATAACCCCATTCCCTGTCCTCTAACACATCCTAGCAACATGCCTGTGCCTTTTATTACGCAGAACACAAGCAGTTTTATATACTTGTCTTCTTTTTTAGATGGCAAGTACCCCGAGAGGAAGGATCCTATCTTAATCACTCTGGGAGTGCAAGGTGAACACCCGGAAAGACTGCAGGATAGAACTTAACCTAAAAAAACAGCAAGAACCACAGACACCCACTACAGGGTTAGTCAAATGAACACTGGATTGGAAGTTCAGAGACTATGCTTTCGGTTTCCATTACCTCAATGTGCTATCTCGGAAAAGTCAACCTGTGTGACTTTTCTGCCTTCATCATAAAAATGAGGGGTAACCTGCTTATAAATCTAAACCCTTGTTGAAGTTTAAGAAGTAGAAAATGAAATACAAAGACAGGAAGGGTATGGAATACTAGTATTTTATCTCAATGGCGCAAAAAATTCCAAGTGTAGACAATGTTTGCATCGAGCTATAATATCAACCAGCCACGAAGCTAAAGGTGAACATCAATACTGACCTATGAAGACATTAAACAAAATGAGGAAATCCTTCTAAATCAATCATCTAAAAATTATCTTCTCAGCAAAAATGAACCTACTAATTTCCTGTTTGCTGCTTCTTTTTTCTTTCTACTCATCTCAGACTTGGCTCAAATGTCCACATGAAAACAAAATCCACAATGTGCATTCTACTAATATGAAGAGGTTTCCCTCCTACACATTTCCCAGCTCCCATAAAATCAAACATCAGAACATCAAAATATCAGGAAAATTTCCAGCTGTTTTCTTGAAAATGCTTTGTATGCTGGCCAGGGTGCTCTTACTCAGCAGGCCCACATTCCTAAGGGAACAAGAGGAAGATGAAGTCTAGGAATAGAAATGACCTACACCCCCCAAAGAATCCAAGGGAAAATGAGAGTTAAGTTTCAGTTCTCAAATTCAATTAACTCAAGACTTTCCTGCTGGCTGTTGCCCTATTATGCATTTTCACATAAATTTCAAAATTTTAGGATGAAGTGGCCCATTTTTATCCAGGAGCATGGACTCCTGTTGCCTCCATCCCCTCTTTTTCACCCACTCTAAAATTCTAATTCCATTCAATCAATCTTAATCTGAACTTTTCTGAAGCACAACTACACCCACTAAGTGGGACTAATAAACTTCATCAAATCTCTTAATACCTAGAACAACACCTTCAACTTCACTGTGGTTTCAGCACAATAGAAGAAAACAATGAAGTAAAATGAAGAAGTGGAAACTTTCCCTCACACCACACCTCTTACACAGATGGAACCAGTACCGTCAAGATGAATACAGTACCCTTACTCGTGCGTAAAAAGGGTGAAGGCATCCTGATTCAGAATCGGAGAAATGTGATGTCAAGCCAGAAAATGTTTCTAGTATATTGCCAAAAAAAAGCAATATATAAATATTATGAATGCAGACATCTAAGCCTTCTATTGTCAATGTCACCCAGACCCACTTTCTGACTATTGGGAATGGGCTGCTTACCTTCAATGTGCCGACGCACTGTCCAGACAGCATTGGGGTTACCGGGTAACTCAGAGACAGCCATTTCTGATACCTGACAGGATAGGAGACAAACCACAGATCCAGTGAGCACAGAACTTAGCTCTTTGCTTTAAACTACACTAGATAATGGGATTCTGAAAAGGCAGTGCTCATACCGCATGTTGGATTAAAAGAATGGAACCAGGGCACCTGGGTGGCTCAGTCGGTAGAGCATGTGACTCCTGATCTTGGGATTGTAAATTCAAGACCCATGTTGGGTTGTAGAAATTACTTTTTTTTTTTTTTTTTAATTTTTATTTATTTATTTGACAGAGAGAGAGATCACAAGTAGGCAGAGAGGTAGACAAAGGGGGTGGGGGGAAGCAGGTCCCCACTGAGCAAAGAGCCCAATGTGGGGCTCAATCCCAGGACCCTGGGAACATGACCTGAGCCAAAGGCAGAGGCTTAACCCATTGAGCCACCCAGACGCCCGGGATTACTTAAAAATAGGGGGGGAAAAAACCTTTTTTTACAAAGAGAATGGAATCATTTTATTAAAAAAAAGAGAAAAAAAAAGTTTAGAACCAAAAAGGGCTGGAAATATTGGCAATCCCCCTAACAAACTTTAGCAAAAAGTGATGGAATATTTAGGATAGCTGTTGCATCAAAAACTATGCAATTTCTTTCAGTATGACATGCCTGTATCTTCCTCAAGAGAACACATAGAATCAAACAGGCCATGATCTAAGTTAGCATCCCATTTCTTCCCTAGCTCCCTTAAGGCCAAATCCCATCTCTCTTCAAGGACCAATTCAAATGCTACATCCTTTAGGAAAAAACCTTCCCTTATCCTCTTGTGAGGCAGTCCACTCTCCCTCCTATAAGATCTCAAAGAAATCACCGCCTCCTAAAGCATTTATCTAAAAAGTGATTTCAGGAATTATTCTGTCCTTCCTACTAGATTTTACGCTCCTTAAGGTTAGAGTCAAGAATCCTCTGAATATCCTATAGGTTCTCAAACATAAGAGGAAATGAAATATTTGAGATGAACTAACAATGATCTAGAAGGGAAAACTAAGTGTAGGTTACAGATGAACTCACGATACAATCCCTGTATTTTTTCTGTAAATACAAAACCATTCCAAAATAAAAACGTTACTATTTTTAAATGACCCAGAAATGATTTACTTAACATATTGTACCATGTAACCACATGGTTATAGAGAGAACTCACGTATACCCATTAAAGGCAGTAACCTTTTTTTTTTTTTTTAACTCAACTAATAAAATAACAGGAATACCTGATCATGGAACAGGAGAACTGAGTAAAACTTCATCACCAATAACACCTAAGTGTTAGGAGTGCTATACTCTATACCAAATGTAACATGTGACCGTGACCCTGCTCAAAAGAGACCATAATCTGGCTTAATAACAAGGTTCAACAAATAAATATGGAAGAGCAAAGTAATGTTTAACAATTTCAAAATGTTTTTCTGTGTAACAGAGATCTTTTGTAGACCTGGAAAAAAGTGGGAGGGGGTGGAAGACTCGAAAACAACAATTCTTAACTGGATCCTTTATCTCTTACACCGTACACAAAATTTTCTGTTAATGCACATATGCACTTCTGGTGGAGAATTTAGCTTTTGTCAAATGCTGGACGGTATCTGATGAGCAATCAAAAACTGTTAGTATATATTGGATTTAAGTCATTAAAAATTTACTAGCCTGATGAGTATTTTGGCAGAGCCAAAAAATTTTCAAATACCCTGAAACAGCAGTATTAATAGCTAGCATAAATTAAACTCTATGCCAGATACTCTATGCCAGACTTTGAGCTAAGTGCTTCTTACACATTCTCTCACTTTAATTCACACAACAATCTTTAAAACAGATCCTATTATTAAGCTCATTTTATAGAAGAGAAGAAACAAAAGCTTGGTAATAGCTACTAAGTGGTAGAGCCAGAATTCAAAACCAAGGTAAGTCATCTTGTCTGTATTCCAATAAAAATTTACAAAAACAGGCAGTGGGTCACTGAGAGCTTAGAGCGTGCCAACCCCCAACTCTAAAGCAAACTGCCGTAAGAAGCTTTATTTTGCTCTTAACAGAATCAACCCCAGGGAACTTGCTAAAAAAAACCATCAACTCTAGAACCAAGAGGATGTGGGATTTGAGTGTCCATGTCACCTAAAAGATCCAGCAAGAAAGAATTAAATAAATTCTGATCTATCCACTACAGTGGAATATTACAGAAACATTAGGGGCCTGGGTGCTCAGTGGGTTAATGCCTCTGCCTTCGGCTCAGGTCATGATCCCAGGGTCCTGGGATCGAGCCCCGCATCGGGCTCTCTGCTCAGCGGGGAGCCTGCTTCCCCAACTCTCTCTGCCTGCCTCTCTGCCTACTCGTGATCTCTGCCTGTCAAATAAATAAAATCTTAAAAAAAAATTAAAAAGAATTCAAAGTAAAAAAAAAAAACTTAATAAAATAAAATATACAGTATTAATATAGTTAAAAACACATAAATACCTAAAAACTTTGAATAGAGACCAAGATTAGAAGAAAATAGAATAAAATGCTCCATGCAGATTTCCTCCATGTTTTAGCTGGTGAATGTGGAGCCAGTAGGGGTTATTTCCCCCCCTTTCAACCCCATTCGCCAATTTTTAAAAATGTGTCTCTTGTACTAACATGATAAAGATTAGGAAATTTAAACGTTACAGAAAAAGAGGAGAAAGAAAAACATTTTTTCTTTCACAGAAACATTAATCACTTATCTCATCAGAATAAAGCCATAAGCTGCTTTTTTTTTTTTAAGATTTTATTTATTTATTTATTTGACAGAGAGAGAGAGAGAGAGAGAGATCACAAGTAAGCAAAGAGGCAGGCAGAGAGAGGAAGAGGCAGGCAGAGAGAGGAGGAAGCAGGCTCCCCACCGAGCAGAGAACCCGACGTGGGGTTCGATCCCAGGACCCTGAGATCATGACCCGAGCCGAAGGCAGAGGCCCTAACCCACTGAGCCACCCAGGTGCCCCCATAAGCTGCTTTTTCAATGCTTCTCTCCAAACCCTGCAGATGATCTAAATAAAAATGCCCACTTACCTCAAGTCCATGCCTTAAGACTCTCAGAGATGATCGCGGTCCCCTACCACAGGCCACATAGAGCTGTGGTGTGTCTTCATTGGCCAGATCAGCTATCTGAACAGAGAAAAAGGCAAAAAAAAAAGTCTACTTGTACCAAGTTTTCAAAACTAAACCTGATTTTCTCGGGGGACAAAGTACTTGCTAGTTTACTAAGATTATATATTGGCTACAAGCCGTGTAGCATTATGGGGAAAACCCTCGTGTTCCAAAAAGCAAACCAGTTTGAAGCAACAAACTTTACTAACAAAAAAAGGCTTGTGTCAGTTTTTCAGTTAGCAAATTATTTTTTTTACAGAGAGTAAAATGAGTGTTATCGAACCTTGAACTGAAATTTAATATTTCCTTTCCACTAAAAATATAAACTACAATATTATTACAGTATCAGTGACTATTACCAATAAAAATGACTTTTATTCATATAACATTAAAATTTATATACCTCCAATTACTCTTCTCATCACTACTTCAAAATTACATTCAATAGATCTGCTAGACTATACATTATCGAAATTGCCTTATTAACAGATACTCCTACAATGTAACTGACTAACCACTGGGTAACTACACCTGACTGTTCAGGCACCAAATGGGGAAGACATGTGTTATGTTGGTATCCCAGACATCTAGCTGCTTTCCAGTACATTTTTTGGTCAATAATGAGTCCAATCATTTGTACTATAGTTTTGTCAAACGAGTCAGTTCAAGTGAAAATTCGTAACTGTAAGACAATACAGCTTACTGTAACACGGACAAACGGGTGTTGAGTGCATACAGCCTTCACAATGATCTCTTCCTTAAAAAAATTAACTCACCTATTTCAAATGCACCATCTTCTTATTTAAACAAAGCCTTGATAAAGAAGCACATTACTTTTCCTTAACTGAAAAAATACCTTGTTATCTTGATTTATGTTTATTACTACATGCATTTAAAAATATTATTCAGACATAACATCTTAAAAAAAAAACAAAACAAAAGGAGCGCCTGGGTGGTTCAGGCTGACTCCTGATTTTGCTCAGGTCATAATCTCAGGGTTATAAGACTGAGCCCCCACATCAGGCTCCAAACTGTGCAGAGTTGGCTTGAAAGTCTCTCTCTCCTTTGCCCCCTCCCCTGCTCACATGTGTGCGCACATATGAACGTGCTTTCTCTCTAAATAAATAAAATCTTTAAAAATAAATAAATATGAAAACATTATTCAGAGAAGAAATCCAGTTGCCTCACCAGGCTAGTAAAGACACCATGGCACAAAAAAATACTCAGCCCCGCTACAGATACCTGAACTTTCTCTTAATTTTATCCTTTATCTACAAACTACACCATTATTTCTTCAAATTCCAATGGAAGGGGGGGAAAATCACTAACAATCTATTTAGGAATTACTTAGTATTTTCTACTGCCTCAGGGCTAATTTCTCAAAAAGAAAGAACAAAAGCAGTTAATGTCAAGAATGGTTAATTTTGGGGCACCTGGGTGGCTCAGTGGGTTAAAGCCTCTGCCTTCGGCTCAGGTCATGATCTCAGGGTCCTGGGATCGAGCCCCGCATCAGGCTCTCTGCTCAGCAGGGAGCCTGCTTCCCCCACTTCTCTGTCTGCTTGTGATCTCTGTCAAATAAATAAATAAAAATCTCAAGGGAAAAAAAAAAAGCCTTAAAAAAAAATGGTTAATTTTACCAGAAATAATGACTTAATGCTGACTCGTTTTCCCAGCACTCAGTAAATAAACCTCTCTCCATTAAGTGTGATCAACTAGACAGGGGCTCAAACCCCAGCAATCCAGGATACAAAGGCATGGCAAAATTCCTGCTACAACTGAGTGTCACCAGCGGGGCAGAGTCCCCATCCTGGCTACCTTGGGTTCCTCCCTGAGAATGTATTTAAAAAAGCTGTTCCTGATTGATCACCATGTCTCCGGAGAATTTTAAGAAATGGTGTGTTAAAATAAGATAGAGGTGTTCCTTGACTATAAATATTCACAGCTATTAAGTGCTAAAAGATCAATTCCAGAACACGATGAAGTACACGAGCCAATTTACATTAAAAAGAAAGGGGTGAGGTGAGGCACCTGGCTGGCTCAGTGGGCTAAGGGTCAGACTGTTGGTTTCAGAACATGGTCTCCAGATCTTGAGATCAAGCTCTGCATCAGAGAGCTCTGTGCTGGGCCTGGAGCCTGCAAGAGATTCTCTCTCTCCCTCTCCCCTCACCCAACCCCCCACACACTCTCTCTCTAAAAAATAATAAAAAGAAAAAAAAGAAACATAAAACACACACAAACACACACATGCACTGACAGATCCAATGAAAATGCCTGTAAGCAAACACAAGTTGTTAATAGCAGCATCCTCAGTGAATAGAAAGTTGAAAATAAGATTGGGAGTAGGAATTTTACCATTTACCTTTTGTATGGTTTAGAATTTTTATATTGAACACAAGTTATAGAATTAAAAAAAAGTCTAAGGATTGATGGAGTAGTTTTTACTTCTCCACTTTTCACCTTTAACTGCTTCACCTTTACACTCTGGCGATTTCCACAGATACGCTGATGAACCTCATTCTTAGACTACATCTTAATTTAACTGCAGTTAAAACTTTCAACTCATTCAGATACAAAAACATTTGGCTGGTACTGTTCATTGTGGAAGTGACTGGAAAGACCCACACCTGGCAAAACAAAATGGGAGACAGGCTGTCCAATTCATCAACCAGCACAAGGTTTTTGAGTGGTCTTGGTTGGAAGAAGAATGTGTCTCCTTCTTCCAGAGGCATGGCAGATGAAAACTCAGGTTCTTCATCATCGTCTCCGAGATGAGCAATTTGATATAAGTAACTGGGGAGAAGCACAGAAAAATTTAATTAAAAACCTTCTGCCTAAAGATTATGTTTACCATAAACACAATGCTCAGAAAGCACTTTCCAAAGATCTAATCAAAATTCTAACATGTACTATTGAGTCAGCGTCTATAGTTTCAAATCTGTTTATCTAAGTGGGGTCTTCTTTCTTAGAACAGAATGGATGAAAAAATGAAGACTACTGAATTCATGGGGCATGTGACTGGCTCAATCAATAGAAGATGCAACTCCTGACCTCAGAGTTTTGAGTTCAAGCCCCATGTTAGGCACAGATCACTTAAAAAAAAAAAAAGACTACTGATTTCAGATTGGTACAGTAAAGGACCTTAGCACCAGTGTTTAAAAGCACCTGGCTTCCACCAGAGTACCTAGGTTTGAATCCCAGCTCTGCCTCTTAACTACCTACATATTACTAATCTGTACATGCGTCACTTGTATCAATTTATAAAAATAAATAGTACCTTCCCATAGAATGCAATGAGTATGTAGAACTGCGTATGCATGGAACCTAGTGAGACCAGTGTTTGTCAAATAAAATGGAATATACAAAATTAAAAAAAAAATCCCAATTACACTTTAGGGAATTGCGTCACAGAGAAATTTGTGAAATTTGTAAATTTGTGAAAGAAATTTGATCAGACACTTAAGTCCCTAAAATAAAATGACATAAATGAAATCCAAACAAAATATACAACCATTTCCTATTTTAACCAAAACCAGGCCAAGTCTAACAGAAAATAAGAACTGGTGGTCACTTTGCAGTAACATGCAAATATCACAGTATCATTCCCCAAAACACTCCCCATACAGACATTACAGTATTATTCCCTGAAACAAAACATAAACATATCAAAGGTAATAAGCAACAAAATCATTCTGTCCTTCTCCTGTCTGTAATCTGGCTAATAATACTTAATGAAATGATTTACAAAAAAAAAAAAAAAGATGTAAAGGATCTTTAAGAATAGATAATCTAGAACAATATACCATCATAAGCAGAGTATGCACTTAGCTTCTGGGAAGCTCAATTTAAAAAAGAAACACCAAATCACTGATCACGTTAACCCCTTAAGTAATAGACCAGGACCTTTAATATACAGCACTTTAAACAACTTTAAGTTTAGCTTTTTAGAAGCAGAATAAAATGACTAAATCAACATCTGAAATACATAGCTATTCAAGAAATATTTACCAAATAAACCTCAACATTTAACACTTTTGGTAAACACATCAGATTCTATGCTAAATTACAAAAAAAGGAAATAGATTATCCTTCAACAATGTATAAAAGCACTGAAAATATAAGATACACACATAAAAAGTTAATTAGTATAAATTCCTCACTCAGGCAAGAGGTGTACACACAGATGATAGAGTCCACCTGACAAAAATACCTTCAGTATCTACTAACTGACAGATAACCAAAAGGATGCTAGGCTCACTACCTCCCATCAGAGGGAAGGTTGGTTAAATCTTGTAAGTTTCTGTGACTATGGTGTTGTGGTTCAGAGCAGAACTTTGGAACCAGATGGTCTGGGACTTAGGTGTCTGATCAAATTTCTTCCACAAATTCTCTGTGACCCAATTCCCTAAAGTGTAAATGAGGTAAGTGCACTGTCTCACTGAGAATGTTATGCATTGATATCATGTTATTTGCAGCACTTAGAACAGTGCTTGGAACATAGTAAATACTAAATGCTAAATGTCTGATAAATAGGTTGCTTTATGATTTAACACCCACAGTACCTGTTCCTGAGGACCCAAATCAGCACATTTTAAGTGCTCCAGACTTCAGCTTTAGTTCAGCAGCAATGGATAAGTTCTCACAAGCTCAAACCCATCCCAGTCTGATAAGTACCTGCCTGTATACTTCAGTCTTTCTACTCTCTGCCCCAAGAGATAAATTTCAAACCAGAAAGTTTTGGGAAACGAGTAAAAGAGCAAATAATAAAAATCACCCATAATCCTAGCAGTATCCCAGAATACTCATATTAACATTTCACTGGATCTACTTCCAGTATTTTTATTTTCTAGTTTTTGTATGTAATTTTATTTTAAAGAACTGCATCATTCTAAAAAAAGTTACTTTTTTAAATAAGCAGTGTATCATAAAATATTTTTCGTATCAGTATTTTTCACTTAAAACTTCTATTATGGAAATTTTTAAACACATACGTAAGAGAGAATAGTATAATTAATGAACCCATATGTGCCCACTGCTCAGCTTCAACAAAGGTCAACCCATGACCAGTCTTATTTCCCATTTTTCCAAAATAATATTAATTTCTTGATATTTTCAAATAGTATTCAAATTTTACCACTGTCTCAATATTTTATCACTTTTTAAAGATTTGAGAACGCCTACACACACACAGGGGAGGGGAACGGAGGGAGTGGGAGAGAGTGTCTTTTTTTTTTTTTTAAGGTTTTATTTGAGACAAAGAGAGAGCAAGCGAGAGAGGAAGAACAAGCAGGGGAGAGGGAGCCCAATGGAGGACTCAATCACAGGACCCTGGGATCATGACCTGAGCCAAAGGCAGACATTTAACCAACTGAGCCACCCAGGTGCCCAGGGAAGACAATCTTAAGCAGACTCCGCACTGCGTGTGGAGCCTGGTGCAGGGCTCAAACTCACCGCCTTGAGATCATGACCTGAGCTGAAACCAAGTCAGATGCTTAACCGATTGTGTCCTGCCTGTCTCAGTATTTTTATAAAGTTGATTTGTTTAGATCAGGATCTAAACAAACCCATACACTGCATTTAGTATACAGAAAACATTTTTAGTGGCAGCGTATCTTATGACCATACCCCATACTGATGGGATATTTAGGTTGTACTTCTGCGTTCACAAATAGCACTATAGTGAATATCGTGGGTGCATCTTTGTGTGTTAATCAAATACAGCCAGAGTTTAAATTCATAAGTGCAGGATGAAATTCTGATAAAGTCAGTAAGGATGAGTAACAGGCATATCTAAGAAAGGAAAAACAGTTGGAGAAAGGCAGAAATGGGATAGAATTCTAGAATCCTAGACACGACTTCATTTTAATCATGAGGAAACAGCATTAGTTAAGTGACTGCAGAGACTTTAGCAAATACTGGCAAGACCTAAACTAAAAATAAAAGGCAAGACCAAGTCACTGAGTAATTTGGAGACTTAGATATTGGTCTTAAATTCAAGGCTAGAGTTCAGACTTTATCCATTTGGTAATAAAAAGTCATCGAAGATTTTAACACAGAGATAAGGGAAAGGATTTCATCAAGGTTGTCTTAGCTGCTTAATGAGTTTTACAAGAAAAGACAATGAAATGTAGTAAGAAAACTAGTGAAGTCGTTTAGACTAGCCCTATAAAAAAAGGGATAAGGAAGTAAAAAGAGAAGTTAGCACTCAAACGGAAGTGGTTTTTTGTCCACAAAAATTGAGATGTTAAACTCAAGTTGCTAGAACTCATCCATTAGCCACTAACAGAAGAGCCAAGGCTGGGAAGGCGAGTGACGTGGCCAGGCAGCTGTGGGTACTCACAAGCTTCAACCTCAGATTTGTACAAGTGAAGCCTTCATAGAACATGAAAGTAGTTTCACAAATATTCAATAAAATGTCCAGCAAGCAGCTCAGGAAAGATCCCTTCTGAAGCTACTTTTGCAGTTACCTGAAGATAGTGACTAAAGTCACTGAAGTAGAGTAAATAACCAAGAAAAACAATGTAAAGGGGAAAGGAGGGCAAAACCTTTGAAGAAACTAGAACATTCTTTTGGAAAACTCTTCGGCCTTAGAGCCACATCTCCCTCCTGCCAACTTTTATAATAACAAGGGTGAACTAGGGTAATAAAAAGGATTACTCACTGGTTTCCAAATTCTGATGCTACAAAAAGGAAGCCTGTTTTAAGCACACACATGGCAGCAGCAACAGGCACAGTATCGAAATACTTGAGCCGGATCTCAGTAACCTGGAGGGGGGTGGAAAAAAAGATTCTACCATGTAGGCAAGTGAAGCTAGGCCACAGAAGGTAGCCCAGTATTGTAAGACAGCAAAAGCAGAATAACAAATAAAATATTGTCCTCAGTATCTAAACCCAGGGTTACCAAACTAAAACCCAAGACCAGCCTAATTTGTTTATGTACTTCCTATAGCTGCTTCTGTGCCATAATGGCAGAGTTATATAGTTGAGGCAGAGAGTATATTGCCCATAAAAGCTGAAAATGTTTATTACTGGGCCTTTACAAAAAAATTTGCCAACTCCTGAGCTAAACAGGTATCTAAAAAATTGCTCAGTTGTTCACAGAGCTCCTCCACAGGATGAAAACAGTGATCATGTGTATTACCAGTTTTCAGTAGACATCAAGAGCTTTTTCTTGCTACTCACTAGAAGTGGCATTACTCAGTCTTATACATGAGACTACCAGACCAGGAATCTGTTAACCACAGAAAACCTACATTTCTATACTAGTTGCACATATAAAAAGCTTTAACACCTTAGACAACCACTTTTTAAGATATTATTTCCATTTTATTAACTTGTAAAGTATTAACTGTCCTATCTCAGAGTAGTTTTGAAGATGGTTTATAAAACCACTCTGTAAACCTTAAATGTACACCTAAGTACCAGTTTTTGAATTAAGATTATTTAAATATATCAAAATTAGAATACCATATGACATTTTATCAAACCAGACTAACCTAACAAAAGTGTTTCTTCATGTTTTTTTCCCCTCTCCATCCACAGTCTGCTTACCATATCTTCATCTGTCTCCAAAGTGATCTTGAAGATATCTCCCTGCTCAGTTTGGGCCAAAAAGAAGAACATCGATTTGGTCTTATGGGTGGCAGAGCAGACAAAAATCATTCCTCTTTCAGGATCATCCAGGTCATTCTAGCAAAGTCAAATATAGAATCAACAACTTAGAAATGAGTACTTCTTATTTAGGGAATGCAGCACCTTACCAATAGGGATCATACAGGTCACCCACCCAAGGCCTAGAAATAACCCCACAGTCCTTTTTAAGTTTTAACCCAGAGAAGCCTGTTCGCCAAAATATAAAATGCAGTAGCCAAAATTCTTGTTTACTATAACTATGTGACAAAGCCTGTGTATAAAAAAATAGCCACAGGGCACCTGGGTGGCTCAGTTGGTTAAGCAACTCCCTTCAGCATAGCTCATGATCTCAGGGTCCTGGGACTGGCTTTCTGCTCAGCAGGGAGCCTGCTTCTCCCTTTCCTTCTGCCTGCCACTCTGCCTGCTTGTGCACGCACTCTCCCTAATAAATAAATAGAATCTTAAAAAAAAAAAAGGCCACAATTTCACTCTACATTCTGATCCAATGAGTAAGAAAAAAACTTTCTTCAGAGAAAAATGTCAAAGATATGAAATTTAAAGAGCCATCATTTCAGACTATGAAGAAAAGTCTTACATGTCCATGACACTACCATCCAAACTATCCTTCATTAGCCTTGTTCCACATCATCTTCCTTAACTCCTATAAGGCAACTCTCTGACTATAATCCTGGCTGGTTATTTTTTTTTTTAAATGTTTCCAACATTTTGTATTTCTCCCACTGACTTAGTTCTTTGAGGGCAAAACATGTTTTATACGTTTTTATACTCCCAAAACTAAGTACGATGCACAACAGTTAGGTAGGTGCTCAGTAAATGTCTGATGAGCCAAACTGAACTTCCCACACCTTACCAAGAATTTAACTTGAGAGATTTCTTCTCAGATTTCCTGAAATTCATGGACTCTTATCTGGATATCATATATTAGATCAACTAAGTAAGACCTACAAGATTCAACCCCAGGACCTATAAGTTAATATTAAAAAGATATAAAACGAAGGGTGAAAGGAAAGACCGAGGAAGCAGAGATTAAACGGGATTAGCTGAAGCTGGATATACAGTTCATTATATTCTACTTTGCATATCCTTAATAATTTCCACGTACATTGTTAAGATTAAAATTGATAAAACACCACTTTTAACCACCAATGTAGTAACTGAACTGAGGGGAAACGCACTGTGTGAAAAGATTTTAGGGAAAAGAATATTTACCACCTCAAAATTCACCACCTGCTTCCACACCAATTACAAAAAGGAAAAGGTACCCTCACAATTAAGCAGCACAGGCAGACACTACCTTAACAATTTATCATCACCAAGTCAAACCAACATTCTGTACCCCTAATGTGACAGAATTGGAAATGTGCCACTCCTTCTATAATGATTCTATCAAAAAATATTAACATGGATACAACCATATGGAAAAATATGATGGGACAAACTTCAAGAAAATTAGCCCTCCCTCAAAAAAAAGTCAGTAAAAGACCAAAAGCAAACAAAGGTGAGACAAAATATTCTAAAAGGGCAGTAAAAGTAGGTAAAAGGGTACTTTTGAGGAGGACAATGAGAGAAATTGGTATATGAACTATATATAAGATAACTGTATTACACAAAACAGTGTATTTCTTGCACATGATATTGGTAGTGTGGTTACACAGTAGGAAAAGTTCTTTTTAGGAGCTACATCTTATGAGAGTCTTAGAATGTCATGATGACTACAACTTATTTCCAAAAGGTTTGTCTAAAAATGTATACAGATATATCATAAGAAAACAACCCAAGGGATGCTTGGGTGGCTCAGTCAGTTAAGCATCTGCCTTCAGCTCAGGTCATGATCCCAGGGTCCTGGGATCAAGTTCCACATCGGGCTTCTTGCTCAGCAGGGATGAGCAGTGAGCCTGCTTCTTCGTCTGCCTGCAGCTCCCCTCTGCTTGTGTGCGGTCTCCCCCGACCCCTGACAAATTAAGTCTTTGAAAAAAAAGGAACAAAATCCAAATGCAGTAAAACATTAAATTGGTGCATCTTTTTTTGTATATAAAAGACAAACAGGAATTCATTTTTCTATTCTTTAAAATTTCCTGTACATTGGAATGGATGCAAAAAAGACAAAACAGTAGAAAACAATCTATCTCCAATAAATATGTCTGGCTTCTTCAAACTAGAAACGCAGAAATTTCAAAATGATCATCCACAGATTCTTCTGAAATGGAAACCATGTTTTTAATTCCTTTTCTCAAAAAATTTGTTTTGCTTTCACTAAAATACCAGCTTCACCAGGGCGCCTGGGTGGCTCAGTGGGTTAAGCCTCTGCTTTTGGCTCGGGTCATGATCTCAGGGTCCTGGGATTGAGCCGGGCACTGGACTCTCTGCTCCACTGGGCTCTCTGCTCAGCAGGGAGTCTGCTCCCCCCACCCCCGCCTGCCTCTCTACTTGTGATCTCTGTCATATAAATAAAATCCTTAAAAAAAAAAGTTTTATTACAAACAACATTTACGAAGAAACTAAAACCTCACAACAAATAAACTACGAGGCTATGCTGTAATTACAAAAAATAAATTAACTTCACAAACACCAGTATCTTTTCTTATGGCAAAGATTTTTACCCGTCTCCTGGGAATTGGACAGCGGATATCTGGTTGGTCACCGAAGTTCTTGTAGGTGATATAGTTTTCAGAGCAGATTAACACTCCACTTGGACCATCTGACCCTCCAGGAACTACAAAAAAAAACCAGAACTTAGCAATGATATAATGTAATATGAATTACGATTTAGCTTTCAGTTCCTTCTCTCCTTCAGCACAACCTGGATGAAGGTGTAAGTGCCTGAGACTAAGAAATATTCAAAGTGTTTCTTTTCCCTAATACTAGCATAAGACAAGGATGGAGTGCAGTTCGGGTAGCCTTAGCCTGTACAGGTACATGATGCCACATCTATAATTTCTAGCTGAGTCAAAACTCAGTTCTCATCTTTAGCCCTATAACCCAACTGTGCACTGGACACTTTTACAAGGATACTCCACAAGCAGCTTAAAAATACACTGTATTCATAAAACAAACTCAAGTTCCTTCCCAAATCTGTTCAACCTCCTGGGTCCTCCATCTCAGAGAACACCACTATCAGTCAACAGACCAAACCAGAAACCTGGGTGTCCCTCTTCAAGTCTCTGTCCCCTCACAGCTCTACTGAGTCTACCTTCTTAGCAGTGCTCATGCTGCCAATCCCCTGGGTTGGTAAAACAGCTTCCCAATCTGGCTTACATTCTTATCCACCACTTAATTAGCCAAAATGTAAGGAAGTGATGTTTCCAAAATACTCATCTTTTTTTTTTTTAAAGATTGATTGATTTATTTATTTATTTATTTAACAGACAGAGATCACAAGTAGGTAGAGAGGCAGGCAGAGAGAGAGAGGAAGAGAAGCAGGCTTCCCGCTGAGCGGAGAGCCGGATGTGGGGCTCGATCCCAGGACCCTGAGATCATGACCTGAGCCGAAGGCAGAGGCTTTAACCCACTGAGCCACCCAGGTGCCCCCAAAATATTCATCTTTAACAGATTATTCCCTGCTTAAAATCCTTCAGTCACATCAACAAAAATTAAGTTAAATAAAATCCTTCAGTAGCTACCTTCCCACCACAGCCCTTTAGTTCTATCGATCCATGAGCTTCTGAAAGTTCTTTGAACGAACAATGTTCTTTCTTTGCACATGGGCCTTTGTGCATCTCGCTCTCCTTGTCCACAACAGAAACTCCTTCCTCCAACCCCAACCCAATACCTAAATAACTAGTCCTCCAGTCTCAGCATAGAGCTCTTCTCCAGAAAGATTTCTCTAACATATTCCTTTCTTTCCCTGGGTTAGAGACCTCTCCTCTACCCTATCATGGCATTTAATACATTCTCTGGCAATTTTTTTGTTACTTAGACATATTCATCACCAGACTCAACCTTCCATTAAAGGAGACACCACATATAATTCTTCACCCAGGAGACTGACTCTGCACATACTAACTGTGGAGGCTCAATAAAAAATTGGTGAACAGGGCACCTGGGTGGTTCAGTGGGTTGAGCCTCTGCATTCGGCTCGGGTCATGATCTCAGGGTCCTGGGATGGAGCCCCGCATCAGGCTCTCTGCTCAGCAGGGAGCCTGCTTCCTCCTCTCTCTCTGCCTGCTTCTCTGCCTACTTGTGATCGGTCAAATAAATAAATAAAATCTTAAAAAAAAACAACTGGTGAACAAATGAAGACCTGACAGCAAAACATATGGTAATGTTACAGCAAATAATGAGATGTGTAATCTATTGTCCAAGGTTCTTCTGTTTAATACATGGCCTCTTTAAGATTTAATGCTCAAAGACAAGTGCTATCTTATTCTCCAAAATCTTCCCCCAACAGGGCATATTTCACTTTAGACATCAATTCAAGTGCAAATGACAACACAAAAAGGACTGGATCACTGTCTTCCCCAAGACAGTGGGGAAGAAACTTACAGGACCACAAATATACATGTCCCATTTACTCCTTTAATATAATAAATTAAACTGATACTGATTTTCTTTTTCAAGGTTTCATTTTCTAAGTAATCTCTCAGCTCAACGTGGGACTGGAATTTAACATCCCCAAGATCAAGAGTCACATGCTCCACTGACTGAGCCCATCAGGCACTCTGGTTACTGACTTTTTAATCGTAAACATCTCTGAACACCTATAAAAATTTTACTTAGCTATGACGCATTTAAAGCAGACTTCAATTTTCTAAGACCTTAGGTTTGGGTATTTATAACCATAACCAACATATATAGATTTTTTGTTACTAACCTTTCCCAATTTTGATACTTAAGTTACATTAGGGTCATAAAGTGGTACAATAGTTTTTTTATTTTTTTCCTATCTCTGGAGAAATTTAAGATCCCTAAAAATTCTAGACCTTAAATCTTTTGGGGAGTATTTCTGACTACTGCTGCAATTTCTTTAATGGATGCTGGTCTATTCAGGTTCTTAATTTCTTATAGGGTCAATTTTGGGAACTGCCTTCAAAAATATCTCTATTTCACCTAAGTTTTTAAATTCATGGACATACATACCATTTTATCTTGTTGATTTATCCATTTCATTTGTCTTTTCAAAGAATTAGGTTTTAGTTTTCTTAATGACAGTGAAAGACTGTCTACAGTAAAAATATCGGAGCACCCAACAGTAGTCAATGTTCCAAGCTGCGTGCTCTCCCCATCCTTTCTTCCCTGCCCCCATTAGAAGATAAGAGTCAGCCATTCCATGAACTTCTAACTTCACCAAAACATAGGCAAGGTACTTAGATTTACCACAAATGGATTGTAGTTTCCAAACCCTATTAAGTAAACTCTCCTAGGTTTGCGTATAAAATGAGCCAAGCAAAAAGGTATAGAATAGTTCTGAGAATAAAGTACCTGTAAAGGCATCTGGGTGCCTCTGTCAGTTAAGCCTCTGCCTTTAATTCAGGTAATGATCCTGGCGTTCTGGGATCCAGACCCACAATGGGCTCCCTGCTCAGTGGGGAGTCTGCTTCTCCCTCTCCCCACCTCTGCTCTTGCTCTCTCCCTCTCTCTCTCTCAAATAAATTAAAAAAAAACTTAAAAAAAAAAAAAATACCTGTAATAAGAAAGTTGCCATGTTCCTCCAAAGGTTCACTGTATTTTCGGACCACATGATTTAAACCAAGGTCTAATTCATAGAAGGTAAGAGTCTGCTGAGTATTAGCCGCTGCTTCCCCTGTTGGATCATTGTCTGCTTCCTATAAAGAAGGACAATGGCACAAACACAGCATTAGGATCCCTCCATCTCATGAGTGGGGAAGCAAAGGTCCCCAACAGTTTACCAAAGTTCACACTACGAAGTCATGGCAGAGCTGGAACACAAACCTGGGTCTTCTGTTTTGGGGATCAAGGTTCCCTCTAATGAAGGCTACAGCCTTCCATTCAAGGCAAAGAATAGTATGCCCCACCCTTCACCACCTCCCTGAAAAAAAAGTCCCACATACAGTTTCACCTCCTTTTTCAGACAGCTCTTCCCCCCAAAATACCATTTTTATAGGGAGATTGTTCGAATCAGAGTAAGCTATATAGTTAAAGTTAAGCTGTGAAACATTCCAAAGACTCCTGATAAGACATTTGGAAAACAGAAAAGATTTGTTAGCAAAATAACTGTAAGACAACACAATGAAGAAACAATCAGGAAAGCACAGAGGCGAATCAAAGAAACCATCGTGTGGGGGGACGGGGAGAAGAAAGGGGAGAGAGGAAGAGAGCAGGGAGTCAATGAGTCCCCATTACCTCATAATCCATTTCCAGACAAGCAAACATTGGATTTTCAAATCCCACATCTACTCCAACCACATGATATACTAAAGTGTTCGCTTTGTGGGCCTCTAGGGGAGATGAAATGGTAAGTCGGGCTGCAGCATCTCTGTTTAAGATATATACCAATTTCTGTTTTTCAATGGCACCTACAGATAAAGGAGACAAAAACAAATAAAATTTCCAGAAAATGTAAAGAAGGGCTTATAGAACAGCCAGACTCGCATCACAATTGTTTCTTTAAAATTATTAATTGCCAACATTAACTTCACAAGTGTATTAATTAGAATTTTACTATCAGTAAAATAGACAACAGAATTTTACTCCCTTCCTTCCTAATAGGGATCTTAATATCCCACTAACTCTTTAAGAAAACTTTTCAGCGTGCCCTATATTTAATGGTACTGGGAAACAAAACATTAATTCCTAAAATTGCCAGCTTTATTCTCTGAATTAAATCTAATGATTTCGTGACTTGTCAAAAGAGTTGCCTTCTGCAGGCCTGATCAGATACATAGAAGTTTCTTCAAGAGATATATCAGAGAAGAGACATGAATGTGAATCATCACTTCAGGCTGATGAAAGCAACCATATTCACTGCCTAATTATGTACAATCATCTCATTGTAGGCTTTCTGCTACACAGAAATGGGAAAAACATCTAATTCAACCAGAAAGGAAATAAAAAAGGTGTGTTAAGACTATTGCTATTGATGGGGCACCTGGGTGGCTCAGTGGATTAAGCTGCTGCCTTCGGCTCAGGTCATGATCTTGGGGTTCTGGGATCAAGCCCCGCGTCGGGCTCTCTGCTCAGCAGGGAGCCTGCTTCCCCCTGACTCTCTGCCTACTTGTGATCTCTCTCTCTGTCAAAGAAATAAATAAAATCTTAAAAAAAAAAAAAAAAAAAGACTATTGCCATTGTTTTAAAAGGAAAAG
Organism: Enhydra lutris kenyoni; assembly: GCF_002288905.1. Classification (NCBI taxonomy): domain Eukaryota; kingdom Metazoa; phylum Chordata; class Mammalia; order Carnivora; family Mustelidae; genus Enhydra; species Enhydra lutris. Next base: position 9,994,230 of record NW_019154114.1, read on the forward strand.
CAACTTTAAACCATGGCATTAATCCAAATGTGATCCAAACTTTACCCAGGTAATGAACTTACAGGCACACTGCCAAAAGCACAGCACTATTACCCCAAACTGAGAATCTATGAAGTCTCAAAGATATACTTAATAGATCACATCACTCACTAATCATAACAGCTCGCCCTTTGGGATCCACAGCTAAGAACTGGCCAGGAACAATGCGGCGGCATCCGCTCTTGCCAAAGGTTTCTTGGTGAATTTTCTCAAACATATTCTTAGATGGCTGGTATTCCAAGATAACAATCCGACCCGAGTCACTGCCAACCACAATGTAGTCTTTGGTGCCACCAGTCAGCCTAAAGGCCATGAGTGACCGGATAACACCAAATACTTCCACAGTTAGTAGAGTGTGTACTTTGCCAGTGTTGGGGTCAGGGCGAAGCAGCTCCAGTATCTTCCCACGGGAAACAACAATTTCCTGCTGTTTGGTTCCTAGATCACCAAAACAATAAAGATCATGAATAATCAGAACTAGTCCAAAAAGTAAACTGATTGGGTCAAAATGCCACTCAAGATAAATATAATTAAGTTGGGGTATTTTTTTAAATTCTATTTCATCCCTAGAATTGATATGACTTAACAAAAGTGATATCAAAGAAAAACTTTTTTTTTTTTTTTTTAAGATTTTATTTATTTATTTGTCAGAGAGAGAAAGGGAGAGAGAGCGAGCACAGGCAGACAGAATGGCAGGAAGCGGCAGAGGGAGAAGCAGGCTCCCTGATGAGCAAAGAGCCCAATGTGGGACTCGATCCCAGGACGCTGGGATCATGACCTGAGCCAAAGGCAGCTGCTTAACCAACTGAGCCACCCAGGCGTCCCTCAAAGAAAAACTTTTACAAAATGGTCACACAGGGGCACCTGGGTGGCTCAAGACATTAAGCATCTGCCTTCAGCTCAGGTCACGATCCCAGCATCCTAGGATCCATCCCTACATTGGGCTCCCTGCTCAGCAAGGAGCCTGCTTCTCCCTCTCTAGCTCCCCATGGCTTGTGTTCCCTCTCTCACTCTGTAAAATAAATAAAATCTTAAAAAAAAAAAAAAAAAAAAAAAA